>NW_027364733.1:0-183183 GCF_046119375.1 Phyllobates terribilis
GCATTGCAAGGTGCAATTCTGAAATTTTTTGCTTTTTCCTGCTCCTCTTAGCATGATAAAGAAGATTCAAAGAGAGTGAGATGCCAGCTCCTTTCATTCAGTCAGTAGCTTCAATCATTTCTGGACGTTTTTCAATGGCAAAAATCATTGAATATTGTAAAATGCACAAACATAGATTTCTCCGCATTGCAAGGTGCAATTCTGAAATTTTTTGCTTTTTCCTGCTCCTCTTAGCATGATAAAGAAGATTCAAAGAGAGTGAGATGCCAGCTCCTTTCATTCAGTCAGTAGCTTCAATCATATCTGGTATATGAATAACATGATGTTTTTCAATGGCAAAAATCAATGAATATTGTAAATGCACAAACAGTAATTTCTCCGCATTGCAAGGTGCAATTCTGAAATTTTTTGCTTTTTCCTGCTCCTCTTAGCATGATAAACAAGATTCAAAGAGAGTGAGATGCCAGCTCCTTTCATTCAGTCAGTAGCTTCTATCATTTCTGGACGTTTTTCAATGGCAAAAATCAATGAATATTGTAAATGCACAAACAGTAATTTCTCCGCATTGCAAGGTGCAATTCTGAAATTTTTTGCTTTTTCCTGCTCCTCTTAGCATGATAAAGAAGATTCAAAGAGAGTGAGATGCCAGCTCCTTTCATTCAGTCAGTAGCTTCAATCATTTCTGATGAATAACATGATGTTTTTTCAATGGCAAAAATCAATGAATATTGTAAATGCACAAACAGTAATTTCTCCGCATTGCAAGGTGCAATTCTGAAATTTTTTGCTTTTTCCTGCTCCTCTTAGCATGATAAAGAAGATTCAAAGAGAGTGAGATGCCAGCTCCTTTCATTCAGTCAGTAGCTTCAATCATTTCTGAGATATGAATAACATGATGTGTTTTCAATGGCAAAAATCAATGAATATTGTAAATGCACAAACAGTAATTTCTCCGCATTGCAAGGTGCAATTCTGAAATTTTTTGCTTTTTCCTGCTCCTCTTAGCATGATAAACGATTCAAAGAGAGTGAGATGCCAGCTCCTTTCATTCAGTCAGTAGCTTCAATCATTTCTGGACGTTTTTCAATGGCAAAAATCAATGAATATTGTAAATGCACAAACAGTAATTTCTCCGCATTGCAAGGTGCAATTCTGAAATTTTTTGCTTTTTCCTGCTCCTCTTAGCATGATAAAGAAGATTCAAAGAGAGTGAGATGCCAGCTCCTTTCATTCAGTCAGTAGCTTCAATCATTTCTGTATATGAATAACATGACGTTTTTCAATGGCAAAAATCAATGAATATTGTAAATGCACAAACAGTAATTTCTCCGCATTGCAAGGTGCAATTCTGAAATTTTTTGCTTTTTCCTGCTCCTCTTAGCATGATAAACAAGATTCAAAGAGAGTGAGATGCCAGCTCCTTTCATTCAGTCAGTAGCTTCAATCATTTCTGGATATGAATAACATGATGTTTTTCAATGGCAAAAATCAATGAATATTGTAAATGCACAAACAGTAATTTCTCCGCATTGCAAGGTGCAATTCTGAAATTTTTTGCTTTTTCCTGCTCCTCTTAGCATGATAAAGAAGATTCAAAGAGAGTGAGATGCCAGCTCCTTTCATTCAGTCAGTAGCTTCAATCATTTCTGGACGTTTTTCAATGGCAAAAATCAATGAATATTGTAAATGCACAAAGAGTAATTTCTCCGCATTGCAAGGTGCAATTCTGAAATTTTTTGCTTTTTCCTGCTCCTCTTAGCATGATAAAGAAGATTCAAAGAGAGTGAGATGCCAGCTCCTTTCATTCAGTCAGTAGCTTCAAACATTTCTGGTATATGAATAACATGATGTTTTTCAATGGCAAAAATCAATGAATATTGTAAATGCACAAACAGTAATTTCTCCGCATTGCAAGGTGCAATTCTGAAATTTTTTGCTTTTTCCTGCTCCTCTTAGCATGATAAAGAAGATTCAAAGAGAGTGAGATGCCAGCTCCTTTCATTCAGTCAGTAGCTTCAATCATTTCTGGACTTTTTTCAATGGCAAAAATCATTGAATATTGTAAATGCACAAACAGTAATTTCTCCGCATTGCAAGGTGCAATTCTGAAATTTTTTGCTTTTTCCTGCTCCTCTTAGCATGATAAAGAAGATTCAAAGAGAGTGAGATGCCAGCTCCTTTCATTCAGTCAGTAGCTTCAATCATTTCTGGTATATGAATAACATGATGTTTTTCAATGGCAAAAATCAATGAATATTGTAAATGCACAAACAGTAATTTCTCCGCATTGCAAGGTGCAATTCTGAAATTTTTTGCGTTTTCCTGCTCCTCTTAGCATGATAAACAAGATTCAAAGAGAGTGAGATGCCAGCTCCTTTCATTCAGTCAGTAGCTTCAATCATTTCTGGACGTTTTTCAATGGCAAAAATCAATGAATATTGTAAATGCACAAACAGTAATTTCTCCGCATTGCAAGGTGCAATTCTGAAATTTTTTGCTTTTTCCTGCTCCTCTTAGCATGATAAAGAAGATTCAAAGAGAGTGAGATGCCAGCTCCTTTCATTCAGTCAGTAACTTCAATCATTTCTGGACGTTTTTCAATGGCAAAAATCAATGAATATTGTAAATGCACAAACAGTAATTTCTCCGCATTGCAAGGTGCAATTCTGAAATTTTTTGCTTTTTCCTGCTCCTCTTAGCATGATAAAGAAGATTCAAAGAGAGTGAGATGCCAGCTCCTTTCATTCAGTCAGTAGCTTCAATCATTTCTGGACGTTTTTCAATGGCAAAAATCAATGAATATTGTAAATGCACAAAGAGTTATTTCTCCGCATTGCAAGGTGCAATTCTGAAATTTTTTGCTTTTTCCTGCTCCTCTTAGCATGATAAAGAAGATTCAAAGAGAGTGAGATGCCAGCTCCTTTCATTCAGTCAGTAGCTTCAATCATTTCTGGTATATGAATAACATGATGTTTTTCAATGGCAAAAATCAATGAATATTGTAAATGCACAAACAGTAATTTCTCCGCATTGCAAGGTGCAATTCTGAAATTTTTTGCGTTTTCCTGCTCCTCTTAGCATGATAAACAAGATTCAAAGAGAGTGAGATGCCAGCTCCTTTCATTCAGTCAGTAGCTTCAATCATTTCTGGACGTTTTTCAATGGCAAAAATCAATGAATATTGTAAATGCACAAACAGTAATTTCTCCGCATTGCAAGGTGCAATTCTGAAATTTTTTGCTTTTTCCTGCTCCTCTTAGCATGATAAAGAAGATTCAAAGAGAGTGAGATGCCAGCTCCTTTCATTCAGTCAGTAGCTTCAATCATTTCTGGACGTTTTTCAATGGCAAAAATCAATGAATATTGTAAATGCACAAACAGTAATTTCTCCGCATTGCAAGGTGCAATTCTGAAATTTTTTGCTTTTTCCTGCTCCTCTTAGCATGATAAAGAAGATTCAAAGAGAGTGAGATGCCAGCTCCTTTCATTCAGTCAGTAGCTTCAATCATTTCTGGACGTTTTTCAATGGCAAAAATCAATGAATATTGTAAATGCACAAAGAGTAATTTCTCCGCATTGCAAGGTGCAATTCTGAAATTTTTTGCTTTTTCCTGCTCCTCTTAGCATGATAAAGAAGATTCAAAGAGAGTGAGATGCCAGCTCCTTTCATTCAGTCAGTAGCTTCAAACATTTCTGGTATATGAATAACATGATGTTTTTCAATGGCAAAAATCAATGAATATTGTAAATGCACAAACAGTAATTTCTCCGCATTGCAAGGTGCAATTCTGAAATTTTTTGCTTTTTCCTGCTCCTCTTAGCATGATAAAGAAGATTCAAAGAGAGTGAGATGCCAGCTCCTTTCATTCAGTCAGTAGCTTCAATCATTTCTGGATGTTTTTCAATGGCAAAAATCATTGAATATTGTAAATGCACAAACAGTAATTTCTCCGCATTGCAAGGTGCAATTCTGAAATTTTTTGCTTTTTCCTGCTCCTCTTAGCATGATAAAGTAGATTCAAAGAGAGTGAGATGCCAGCTCCTTTCATTCAGTCAGTAGCTTCAATCATTTCTGGTATATGAATAACATGATGTTTTTCAATGGCAAAAATCAATGAATATTGTAAATGCACAAACAGTAATTTCTCCGCATTGCAAGGTGCAATTCTGAAATTTTTTGCTTTTTCCTGCTCCTCTTAGCATGATAAAGAAGATTCAAAGAGAGTGAGATGCCAGCTCCTTTCATTCAGTCAGTAGCTTCAATCATTTCTGGACGTTTTTCAATGGCAAAAATCAATGAATATTGTAAATGCACAAACAGTAATTTCTCCGCATTGCAAGGTGCAATTCTGAAATTTTTTGCTTTTTCCTGCTCCTCTTAGCATGATAAAGAAGATTCAAAGAGAGTGAGATGCCAGCTCCTTTCATTCAGTCAGTAGCTTCAAACATTTCTGGTATATGAATAACATGATGTTTTTCAATGGCAAAAATCAATGAATATTGTAAATGCACAAACAGTAATTTCTCCGCATTGCAAGGTGCAATTCTGAAATTTTTTGCTTTTTCCTGCTCCTCTTAGCATGATAAAGAAGATTCAAAAAGAGTGAGATGCCAGCTCCTTTCATTCAGTCAGTAGCTTCAATCATTTCTGGACGTTTTTCAATGGCAAAAATCATTGAATATTGTAAATGCACAAACAGTAATTTCTCCGCATTGCAAGGTGCAATTCTGAAATTTTTTGCTTTTTCCTGCTCCTCTTAGCATGATAAAGAAGATTCAAAGAGAGTGAGATGCCAGCTCCTTTCATTCAGTCAGTAGCTTCAATCATTTCTGGTATATGAATAACATGATGTTTTTCAATGGCAAAAATCAATGAATATTGTAAATGCACAAACAGTAATTTCTCCGCATTGCAAGGTGCAATTCTGAAATTTTTTGCGTTTTCCTGCTCCTCTTAGCATGATAAACAAGATTCAAAGAGAGTGAGATGCCAGCTCCTTTCATTCAGTCAGTAGCTTCAATCATTTCTGGACGTTTTTCAATGGCAAAAATCAATGAATATTGTAAATGCACAAACAGTAATTTCTCCGCATTGCAAGGTGCAATTCTGAAATTTTTTGCTTTTTCCTGCTCCTCTTAGCATGATAAAGAAGATTCAAAGAGAGTGAGATGCCAGCTCCTTTCATTCAGTCAGTAGCTTCAATCATTTCTGGACGTTTTTCAATGGCAAAAATCAATGAATATTGTAAATGCACAAAGAGTAATTTCTCCGCATTGCAAGGTGCAATTCTGAATTTTTTTGCTTTTTCCTGCTCCTCTTAGCATGATAAAGAAGATTCAAAGAGAGTGAGATGCCAGCTCCTTTCATTCAGTCAGTAGCTTCAAACATTTCTGGTATATGAATAACATGATGTTTTTCAATGGCAAAAATCAATGAATATTGTAAATGCACAAACAGTAATTTCTCCGCATTGCAAGGTGCAATTCTGAAATTTTTTGCTTTTTCCTGCTCCTGTTAGCATGATAAAGAAGATTCAAAGAGAGTGAGATGCCAGCTCCTTTCATTCAGTCAGTAGCTTCAATCATTTCTGGACGTTTTTCAATGGCAAAAATCATTGAATATTGTAAATGCACAAACAATAATTTCTCCGCATTGCAAGGTGCAATTCTGAAATTTTTTGCTTTTTCCTGCTCCTCTTAGCATGATAAAGAAGATTCAAAGAGAGTGAGATGCCAGCTCCTTTCATTCAGTCAGTAGCTTCAATCATTTCTGGTATATGAATAACATGATGTTTTTCAATGGCAAAAATCAATGAATATTGTAAATGCACAAACAGTAATTTCTCCGCATTGCAAGGTGCAATTCTGAAATTTTTTGCGTTTTCCTGCTCCTCTTAGCATGATAAACAAGATTCAAAGAGAGTGAGATGCCAGCTCCTTTCATTCAGTCAGTAGCTTCAATCATTTCTGGACGTTTTTCAATGGCAAAAATCAATGAATATTGTAAATGCACAAACAGTAATTTCTCCGCATTGCAAGGTGCAATTCTGAAATTTTTTGCTTTTTCCTGCTCCTCTTAGCATGATAAAGAAGATTCAAAGAGAGTGAGATGCCAGCTCCTTTCATTCAGTCAGTAGCTTCAATCATTTCTGGACGTTTTTCAATGGCAAAAATCAATGAATATTGTAAATGCACAAACAGTAATTTCTCCGCATTGCAAGGTGCAATTCTGAAATTTTTTGCTTTTTCCTGCTCCTCTTAGCATGATAAAGAAGATTCAAAGAGAGTGAGATGCCAGCTCCTTTCATTCAGTCAGTAGCTTCAATCATTTCTGGACGTTTTTCAATGGCAAAAATCAATGAATATTGTAAATGCACAAAGAGTAATTTCTCCGCATTGCAAGGTGCAATTCTGAAATTTTTTGCTTTTTCCTGCTCCTCTTAGCATGATAAAGAAGATTCAAAGAGAGTGAGATGCCAGCTCCTTTCATTCAGTCAGTAGCTTCAATCATTTCTGGTATATGAATAACATGATGTTTTTCAATGGCAAAAATCAATGAATATTGTAAATGCACAAACAGTAATTTCTCCGCATTGCAAGGTGCAATTCTGAAATTTTTTGCGTTTTCCTGCTCCTCTTAGCATGATAAACAAGATTCAAAGAGAGTGAGATGCCAGCTCCTTTCATTCAGTCAGTAGCTTCAATCATTTCTGGACGTTTTTCAATGGCAAAAATCAATGAATATTGTAAATGCACAAACAGTAATTTCTCCGCATTGCAAGGTGCAATTCTGAAATTTTTTGCTTTTTCCTGCTCCTCTTAGCGTGATAAAGAAGATTCAAAGAGAGTGAGATGCCAGCTCCTTTCATTCAGTCAGTAGCTTCAATCATTTCTGGACGTTTTTCAATGGCAAAAATCAATGAATATTGTAAATGCACAAACAGTAATTTCTCCGCATTGCAAGGTGCAATTCTGAAATTTTTTGCTTTTTCCTGCTCCTCTTAGCATGATAAAGAAGATTCAAAGAGAGTGAGATGCCAGCTCCTTTCATTCAGTCAGTAGCTTCAATCATTTCTGGACGTTTTTCAATGGCAAAAATCAATGAATATTGTAAATGCACAAAGAGTAATTTCTCCGCATTGCAAGGTGCAATTCTGAAATTTTTTGCTTTTTCCTGCTCCTCTTAGCATGATAAAGAAGATTCAAAGAGAGTGAGATGCCAGCTCCTTTCATTCAGTCAGTAGCTTCAAACATTTCTGGTATATGAATAACATGATGTTTTTCAATGGCAAAAATCAATGAATATTGTAAATGCACAAACAGTAATTTCTCCGCATTGCAAGGTGCAATTCTGAAATTTTTTGCTTTTTCCTGCTCCTCTTAGCATGATAAAGAAGATTCAAAGAGAGTGAGATGCCAGCTCCTTTCATTCAGTCAGTAGCTTCAATCATTTCTGGACGTTTTTCAATGGCAAAAATCATTGAATATTGTAAATGCACAAACAGTAATTTCTCCGCATTGCAAGGTGCAATTCTGAAATTTTTTGCTTTTTCCTGCTCCTCTTAGCATGATAAAGTAGATTCAAAGAGAGTGAGATGCCAGCTCCTTTCATTCAGTCAGTAGCTTCAATCATTTCTGGTATATGAATAACATGATGTTTTTCAATGGCAAAAATCAATGAATATTGTAAATGCACAAACAGTAATTTCTCCGCATTGCAAGGTGCAATTCTGAAATTTTTTGCTTTTTCCTGCTCCTGTTAGCATGATAAAGAAGATTCAAAGAGAGTGAGATGCCAGCTCCTTTCATTCAGTCAGTAGCTTCAATCATTTCTGGACGTTTTTCAATGGCAAAAATCATTGAATATTGTAAATGCACAAACAGTAATTTCTCCGCATTGCAAGGTGCAATTCTGAAATTTTTTGCTTTTTCCAGCTCCTCTTAGCATGATAAAGAAGATTCAAAGAGAGTGAGATGCCAGCTCCTTTCATTCAGTCAGTAGCTTCAATCATTTCTGGTATATGAATAACATGATGTTTTTCAATGGCAAAAATCAATGAATATTGTAAATGCACAAACAGTAATTTCTCCGCATTGCAAGGTGCAATTCTGAAATTTTTTGCGTTTTCCTGCTCCTCTTAGCATGATAAACAAGATTCAAAGAGAGTGAGATGCCAGCTCCTTTCATTCAGTCAGTAGCTTCAATCATTTCTGGACGTTTTTCAATGGCAAAAATCAATGAATATTGTAAATGCACAAACAGTAATTTCTCCGCATTGCAAGGTGCAATTCTGAAATTTTTTGCTTTTTCCTGCTCCTCTTAGCATGATAAAGAAGATTCAAAGAGAGTGAGATGCCAGCTCCTTTCATTCAGTCAGTAGCTTCAATCATTTCTGGACGTTTTTCAATGGCAAAAATCAATGAATATTGTAAATGCACAAACAGTAATTTCTCCGCATTGCAAGGTGCAATTCTGAAATTTTTTGCTTTTTCCTGCTCCTCTTAGCATGATAAAGAAGATTCAAAGAGAGTGAGATGCCAGCTCCTTTCATTCAGTCAGTAGCTTCAATCATTTCTGGACGTTTTTCAATGGCAAAAATCAATGAATATTGTAAATGCACAAAGAGTAATTTCTCCGCATTGCAAGGTGCAATTCTGAAATTTTTTGCTTTTTCCTGCTCCTCTTAGCATGATAAAGAAGATTCAAAGAGAGTGAGATGCCAGCTCCTTTCATTCAGTCAGTAGCTTCAATCATTTCTGGTATATGAATAACATGATGTTTTTCAATGGCAAAAATCAATGAATATTGTAAATGCACAAACAGTAATTTCTCCGCATTGCAAGGTGCAATTCTGAAATTTTTTGCGTTTTCCTGCTCCTCTTAGCATGATAAACAAGATTCAAAGAGAGTGAGATGCCAGCTCCTTTCATTCAGTCAGTAGCTTCAATCATTTCTGGACGTTTTTCAATGGCAAAAATCAATGAATATTGTAAATGCACAAACAGTAATTTCTCCGCATTGCAAGGTGCAATTCTGAAATTTTTTGCTTTTTCCTGCTCCTCTTAGCGTGATAAAGAAGATTCAAAGAGAGTGAGATGCCAGCTCCTTTCATTCAGTCAGTAGCTTCAATCATTTCTGGACGTTTTTCAATGGCAAAAATCAATGAATATTGTAAATGCACAAACAGTAATTTCTCCGCATTGCAAGGTGCAATTCTGAAATTTTTTGCTTTTTCCTGCTCCTCTTAGCATGATAAAGAAGATTCAAAGAGAGTGAGATGCCAGCTCCTTTCATTCAGTCAGTAGCTTCAATCATTTCTGGACGTTTTTCAATGGCAAAAATCAATGAATATTGTAAATGCACAAAGAGTAATTTCTCCGCATTGCAAGGTGCAATTCTGAAATTTTTTGCTTTTTCCTGCTCCTCTTAGCATGATAAAGAAGATTCAAAGAGAGTGAGATGCCAGCTCCTTTCATTCAGTCAGTAGCTTCAAACATTTCTGGTATATGAATAACATGATGTTTTTCAATGGCAAAAATCAATGAATATTGTAAATGCACAAACAGTAATTTCTCCGCATTGCAAGGTGCAATTCTGAAATTTTTTGCTTTTTCCTGCTCCTCTTAGCATGATAAAGAAGATTCAAAGAGAGTGAGATGCCAGCTCCTTTCATTCAGTCAGTAGCTTCAATCATTTCTGGACGTTTTTCAATGGCAAAAATCAATGAATATTGTAAATGCACAAACAGTAATTTCTCCGCATTGCAAGGTGCAATTCTGAAATTTTTTGCTTTTTCCTGCTCCTCTTAGCATGATAAAGAAGATTCAAAGAGAGTGAGATGCCAGCTCCTTTCATTCAGTCAGTAGCTTCAAACATTTCTGGTATATGAATAACATGATGTTTTTCAATGGCAAAAATCAATGAATATTGTAAATGCACAAACAGTAATTTCTCCGCATTGCAAGGTGCAATTCTGAAATTTTTTGCTTTTTCCTGCTCCTCTTAGCATGATAAAGAAGATTCAAAGAGAGTGAGATGCCAGCTCCTTTCATTCAGTCAGTAGCTTCAATCATTTCTGGACGTTTTTCAATGGCAAAAATCATTGAATATTGTAAATGCACAAACAGTAATTTCTCCGCATTGCAAGGTGCAATTCTGAAATTTTTTGCTTTTTCCTGCTCCTCTTAGCATGATAAAGAAGATTCAAAGAGAGTGAGATGCCAGCTCCTTTCATTCAGTCAGTAGCTTCAATCATTTCTGGTATATGAATAACATGATGTTTTTCAATGGCAAAAATCAATGAATATTGTAAATGCACAAACAGTAATTTCTCCGCATTGCAAGGTGCAATTCTGAAATTTTTTGCGTTTTCCTGCTCCTCTTAGCATGATAAACAAGATTCAAAGAGAGTGAGATGCCAGCTCCTTTCATTCAGTCAGTAGCTTCAATCATTTCTGGACGTTTTTCAATGGCAAAAATCAATGAATATTGTAAATGCACAAACAGTAATTTCTCCGCATTGCAAGGTGCAATTCTGAAATTTTTTGCTTTTTCCTGCTCCTCTTAGCATGATAAAGAAGATTCAAAGAGAGTGAGATGCCAGCTCCTTTCATTCAGTCAGTAGCTTCAATCATTTCTGGACGTTTTTCAATGGCAAAAATCAATGAATATTGTAAATGCACAAACAGTAATTTCTCCGCATTGCAAGGTGCAATTCTGAAATTTTTTGCTTTTTCCTGCTCCTCTTAGCATGATAAAGAAGATTCAAAGAGAGTGAGATGCCAGCTCCTTTCATTCAGTCAGTAGCTTCAATCATTTCTGGACGTTTTTCAATGGCAAAAATCAATGAATATTGTAAATGCACAAAGAGTAATTTCTCCGCATTGCAAGGTGCAATTCTGAAATTTTTTGCTTTTTCCTGCTCCTCTTAGCATGATAAAGAAGATTCAAAGAGAGTGAGATGCCAGCTCCTTTCATTCAGTCAGTAGCTTCAATCATTTCTGGTATATGAATAACATGATGTTTTTCAATGGCAAAAATCAATGAATATTGTAAATGCACAAACAGTAATTTCTCCGCATTGCAAGGTGCAATTCTGAAATTTTTTGCGTTTTCCTGCTCCTCTTAGCATGATAAACAAGATTCAAAGAGAGTGAGATGCCAGCTCCTTTCATTCAGTCAGTAGCTTCAATCATTTCTGGACGTTTTTCAATGGCAAAAATCAATGAATATTGTAAATGCACAAACAGTAATTTCTCCGCATTGCAAGGTGCAATTCTGAAATTTTTTGCTTTTTCCTGCTCCCCTTAGCGTGATAAAGAAGATTCAAAGAGAGTGAGATGCCAGCTCCTTTCATTCAGTCAGTAGCTTCAATCATTTCTGGACGTTTTTCAATGGCAAAAATCAATGAATATTGTAAATGCACAAACAGTAATTTCTCCGCATTGCAAGGTGCAATTCTGAAATTTTTTGCTTTTTCCTGCTCCTCTTAGCATGATAAAGAAGATTCAAAGAGAGTGAGATGCCAGCTCCTTTCATTCAGTCAGTAGCTTCAATCATTTCTGGACGTTTTTCAATGGCAAAAATCAATGAATATTGTAAATGCACAAAGAGTAATTTCTCCGCATTGCAAGGTGCAATTCTGAAATTTTTTGCTTTTTCCTGCTCCTCTTAGCATGATAAAGAAGATTCAAAGAGAGTGAGATGCCAGCTCCTTTCATTCAGTCAGTAGCTTCAAACATTTCTGGTATATGAATAACATGATGTTTTTCAATGGCAAAAATCAATGAATATTGTAAATGCACAAACAGTAATTTCTCCGCATTGCAAGGTGCAATTCTGAAATTTTTTGCTTTTTCCTGCTCCTCTTAGCATGATAAAGAAGATTCAAAGAGAGTGAGATGCCAGCTCCTTTCATTCAGTCAGTAGCTTCAATCATTTCTGGACGTTTTTCAATGGCAAAAATCATTGAATATTGTCAATGCACAAACAGTAATTTCTCCGCATTGCAAGGTGCAATTCTGAAATTTTTTGCTTTTTCCTGCTCCTCTTAGCATGATAAAGTAGATTCAAAGAGAGTGAGATGCCAGCTCCTTTCATTCAGTCAGTAGCTTCAATCATTTCTGGTATATGAATAACATGATGTTTTTCAATGGCAAAAATCAATGAATATTGTAAATGCACAAACAGTAATTTCTCCGCATTGCAAGGTGCAATTCTGAAATTTTTTGCTTTTTCCTGCTCCTCTTAGCATGATAAAGAAGATTCAAAGAGAGTGAGATGCCAGCTCCTTTCATTCAGTCAGTAGCTTCAATCATTTCTGGACGTTTTTCAATGGCAAAAATCATTGAATATTGTAAATGCACAAACAGTAATTTCTCCGCATTGCAAGGTGCAATTCTGAAATTTTTTGCTTTTTCCTGCTCCTCTTAGCATGATAAAGAAGATTCAAAGAGAGTGAGATGCCAGCTCCTTTCATTCAGTCAGTAGCTTCAATCATTTCTGGTATATGAATAACATGATGTTTTTCAATGGCAAAAATCAATGAATATTGTAAATGCACAAACAGTAATTTCTCCGCATTGCAAGGTGCAATTCTGAAATTTTTTGCGTTTTCCTGCTCCTCTTAGCATGATAAACAAGATTCAAAGAGAGTGAGATGCCAGCTCCTTTCATTCAGTCAGTAGCTTCAATCATTTCTGGACGTTTTTCAATGGCAAAAATCAATGAATATTGTAAATGCACAAACAGTAATTTCTCCGCATTGCAAGGTGCAATTCTGAAATTTTTTGCTTTTTCCTGCTCCTCTTAGCATGATAAAGAAGATTCAAAGAGAGTGAGATGCCAGCTCCTTTCATTCAGTCAGTAGCTTCAATCATTTCTGGACGTTTTTCAATGGCAAAAATCAATGAATATTGTAAATGCACAAACAGTAATTTCTCCGCATTGCAAGGTGCAATTCTGAAATTTTTTGCTTTTTCCTGCTCCTCTTAGCATGATAAAGAAGATTCAAAGAGAGTGAGATGCCAGCTCCTTTCATTCAGTCAGTAGCTTCAATCATTTCTGGACGTTTTTCAATGGCAAAAATCAATGAATATTGTAAATGCACAAAGAGTAATTTCTCCGCATTGCAAGGTGCAATTCTGAAATTTTTTGCTTTTTCCTGCTCCTCTTAGCATGATAAAGAAGATTCAAAGAGAGTGAGATGCCAGCTCCTTTCATTCAGTCAGTAGCTTCAATCATTTCTGGTATATGAATAACATGATGTTTTTCAATGGCAAAAATCAATGAATATTGTAAATGCACAAACAGTAATTTCTCCGCATTGCAAGGTGCAATTCTGAAATTTTTTGCGTTTTCCTGCTCCTCTTAGCATGATAAACAAGATTCAAAGAGAGTGAGATGCCAGCTCCTTTCATTCAGTCAGTAGCTTCAATCATTTCTGGACGTTTTTCAATGGCAAAAATCAATGAATATTGTAAATGCACAAAGAGTAATTTCTCCGCATTGCAAGGTGCAATTCTGAAATTTTTTGCTTTTTCCTGCTCCTCTTAGCATGATAAAGAAGATTCAAAGAGAGTGAGATGCCAGCTCCTTTCATTCAGTCAGTAGCTTCAAACATTTCTGGTATATGAATAACATGATGTTTTTCAATGGCAAAAATCAATGAATATTGTAAATGCACAAACAGTAATTTCTCCGCATTGCAAGGTGCAATTCTGAAATTTTTTGCTTTTTCCTGCTCCTCTTAGCATGATAAAGAAGATTCAAAGAGAGTGAGATGCCAGCTCCTTTCATTCAGTCAGTAGCTTCAATCATTTCTGGACGTTTTTCAATGGCAAAAATCATTGAATATTGTAAATGCACAAACAGTAATTTCTCCGCATTGCAAGGTGCAATTCTGAAATTTTTTGCTTTTTCCTGCTCCTCTTAGCATGATAAAGTAGATTCAAAGAGAGTGAGATGCCAGCTCCTTTCATTCAGTCAGTAGCTTCAATCATTTCTGGTATATGAATAACATGATGTTTTTCAATGGCAAAAATCAATGAATATTGTAAATGCACAAACAGTAATTTCTCCGCATTGCAAGGTGCAATTCTGAAATTTTTTGCTTTTTCCTGCTCCTCTTAGCATGATAAAGAAGATTCAAAGAGAGTGAGATGCCAGCTCCTTTCATTCAGTCAGTAGCTTCAATCATTTCTGGACGTTTTTCAATGGCAAAAATCAATGAATATTGTAAATGCACAAACAGTAATTTCTCCGCATTGCAAGGTGCAATTCTGAAATTTTTTGCTTTTTCCTGCTCCTCTTAGCATGATAAAGAAGATTCAAAGAGAGTGAGATGCCAGCTCCTTTCATTCAGTCAGTAGCTTCAAACATTTCTGGTATATGAATAACATGATGTTTTTCAATGGCAAAAATCAATCAATATTGTAAATGCACAAACAGTAATTTCTCCGCATTGCAAGGTGCAATTCTGAAATTTTTTGCTTTTTCCTGCTCCTCTTAGCATGATAAAGAAGATTCAAAGAGAGTGAGATGCCAGCTCCTTTCATTCAGTCAGTAGCTTCAATCATTTCTGGACGTTTTTCAATGGCAAAAATCATTGAATATTGTAAATGCACAAACAGTAATTTCTCCGCATTGCAAGGTGCAATTCTGAAATTTTTTGCTTTTTCCTGCTCTTCTTAGCATGATAAAGAAGATTCAAAGAGAGTGAGATGCCAGCTCCTTTCATTCAGTCAGTAGCTTCAATCATTTCTGGTATATGAATAACATGATGTTTTTCAATGGCAAAAATCAATGAATATTGTAAATGCACAAACAGTAATTTCTCCGCATTGCAAGGTGCAATTCTGAAATTTTTTGCGTTTTCCTGCTCCTCTTAGCATGATAAACAAGATTCAAAGAGAGTGAGATGCCAGCTCCTTTCATTCAGTCAGTAGCTTCAATCATTTCTGGACGTTTTTCAATGGCAAAAATCAATGAATATTGTAAATGCACAAACAGTAATTTCTCCGCATTGCAAGGTGCAATTCTGAAATTTTTTGCTTTTTCCTGCTCCTCTTAGCATGATAAAGAAGATTCAAAGAGAGTGAGATGCCAGCTCCTTTCATTCAGTCAGTAGCTTCAATCATTTCTGGACGTTTTTCAATGGCAAAAATCAATGAATATTGTAAATGCACAAACAGTAATTTCTCCGCATTGCAAGGTGCAATTCTGAAATTTTTTGCTTTTTCCTGCTCCTCTTAGCATGATAAAGAAGATTCAAAGAGAGTGAGATGCCAGCTCCTTTCATTCAGTCAGTAGCTTCAATCATTTCTGGACGTTTTTCAATGGCAAAAATCAATGAATATTGTAAATGCACAAAGAGTAATTTCTCCGCATTGCAAGGTGCAATTCTGAAATTTTTTGCTTTTTCCTGCTCCTCTTAGCATGATAAAGAAGATTCAAAGAGAGTGAGATGCCAGCTCCTTTCATTCAGTCAGTAGCTTCAATCATTTCTGGTATATGAATAACATGATGTTTTTCAATGGCAAAAATCAATGAATATTGTAAATGCACAAACAGTAATTTCTCCGCATTGCAAGGTGCAATTCTGAAATTTTTTGCGTTTTCCTGCTCCTCTTAGCATGATAAACAAGATTCAAAGAGAGTGAGATGCCAGCTCCTTTCATTCAGTCAGTAGCTTCAATCATTTCTGGACGTTTTTCAATGGCAAAAATCAATGAATATTGTAAATGCACAAACAGTAATTTCTCCGCATTGCAAGGTGCAATTCTGAAATTTTTTGCTTTTTCCTGCTCCTCTTAGCATGATAAAGAAGATTCAAAGAGAGTGAGATGCCAGCTCCTTTCATTCAGTCAGTAGCTTCAATCATTTCTGGACGTTTTTCAATGGCAAAAATCAATGAATATTGTAAATGCACAAACAGTAATTTCTCCGCATTGCAAGGTGCAATTCTGAAATTTTTTGCTTTTTCCTGCTCCTCTTAGCATGATAAAGAAGATTCAAAGAGAGTGAGATGCCAGCTCCTTTCATTCAGTCAGTAGCTTCAATCATTTCTGGACGTTTTTCAATGGCAAAAATCAATGAATATTGTAAATGCACAAAGAGTAATTTCTCCGCATTGCAAGGTGCAATTCTGAAATTTTTTGCTTTTTCCTGCTCCTCTTAGCATGATAAAGAAGATTCAAAGAGAGTGAGATGCCAGCTCCTTTCATTCAGTCAGTAGCTTCAAACATTTCTGGTATATGAATAACATGATGTTTTTCAATGGCAAAAATCAATGAATATTGTAAATGCACAAACAGTAATTTCTCCGCATTGCAAGGTGCAATTCTGAAATTTTTTGCTTTTTCCTGCTCCTCTTAGCATGATAAAGAAGATTCAAAGAGAGTGAGATGCCAGCTCCTTTCATTCAGTCAGTAGCTTCAATCATTTCTGGACGTTTTTCAATGGCAAAAATCATTGAATATTGTAAATGCACAAACAGTAATTTCTCCGCATTGCAAGGTGCAATTCTGAAATTTTTTGCTTTTTCCTGCTCCTCTTAGCATGATAAAGTAGATTCAAAGAGAGTGAGATGCCAGCTCCTTTCATTCAGTCAGTAGCTTCAATCATTTCTGGTATATGAATAACATGATGTTTTTCAATGGCAAAAATCAATGAATATTGTAAATGCACAAACAGTAATTTCTCCGCATTGCAAGGTGCAATTCTGAAATTTTTTGCTTTTTCCTGCTCCTCTTAGCATGATAAAGAAGATTCAAAGAGAGTGAGATGCCAGCTCCTTTCATTCAGTCAGTAGCTTCAATCATTTCTGGACGTTTTTCAATGGCAAAAATCATTGAATATTGTAAATGCACAAACAGTAATTTCTCCGCATTGCAAGGTGCAATTCTGAAATTTTTTGCTTTTTCCTGCTCCTCTTAGCATGATAAAGAAGATTCAAAGAGAGTGAGATGCCAGCTCCTTTCATTCAGTCAGTAGCTTCAATCATTTCTGGTATATGAATAACATGATGTTTTTCAATGGCAAAAATCAATGAATATTGTAAATGCACAAACAGTAATTTCTCCGCATTGCAAGGTGCAATTCTGAAATTTTTTGCGTTTTCCTGCTCCTCTTAGCATGATAAACAAGATTCAAAGAGAGTGAGATGCCAGCTCCTTTCATTCAGTCAGTAGCTTCAATCATTTCTGGACGTTTTTCAATGGCAAAAATCAATGAATATTGTAAATGCACAAACAGTAATTTCTCCGCATTGCAAGGTGCAATTCTGAAATTTTTTGCTTTTTCCTGCTCCTCTTAGCATGATAAAGAAGATTCAAAGAGAGTGAGATGCCAGCTCCTTTCATTCAGTCAGTAGCTTCAATCATTTCTGGACGTTTTTCAATGGCAAAAATCAATGAATATTGTAAATGCACAAAGAGTAATTTCTCCGCATTGCAAGGTGCAATTCTGAAATTTTTTGCTTTTTCCTGCTCCTCTTAGCATGATAAAGAAGATTCAAAGAGAGTGAGATGCCAGCTCCTTTCATTCAGTCAGTAGCTTCAAACATTTCTGGTATATGAATAACATGATGTTTTTCAATGGCAAAAATCAATGAATATTGTAAATGCACAAACAGTAATTTCTCCGCATTGCAAGGTGCAATTCTGAAATTTTTTGCTTTTTCCTGCTCCTCTTAGCATGATAAAGAAGATTCAAAGAGAGTGAGATGCCAGCTCCTTTCATTCAGTCAGTAGCTTCAATCATTTCTGGACGTTTTTCAATGGCAAAAATCATTGAATATTGTAAATGCACAAACAGTAATTTCTCCGCATTGCAAGGTGCAATTCTGAAATTTTTTGCTTTTTCCTGCTCCTCTTAGCATGATAAAGTAGATTCAAAGAGAGTGAGATGCCAGCTCCTTTCATTCAGTCAGTAGCTTCAATCATTTCTGGTATATGAATAACATGATGTTTTTCAATGGCAAAAATCAATGAATATTGTAAATGCACAAACAGTAATTTCTCCGCATTGCAAGGTGCAATTCTGAAATTTTTTGCTTTTTCCTGCTCCTCTTAGCATGATAAAGAAGATTCAAAGAGAGTGAGATGCCAGCTCCTTTCATTCAGTCAGTAGCTTCAATCATTTCTGGACGTTTTTCAATGGCAAAAATCAATGAATATTGTAAATGCACAAACAGTAATTTCTCCGCATTGCAAGGTGCAATTCTGAAATTTTTTGCTTTTTCCTGCTCCTCTTAGCATGATAAAGAAGATTCAAAGAGAGTGAGATGCCAGCTCCTTTCATTCAGTCAGTAGCTTCAAACATTTCTGGTATATGAATAACATGATGTTTTTCAATGGCAAAAATCAATGAATATTGTAAATGCACAAACAGTAATTTCTCCGCATTGCAAGGTGCAATTCTGAAATTTTTTGCTTTTTCCTGCTCCTCTTAGCATGATAAAGAAGATTCAAAAAGAGTGAGATGCCAGCTCCTTTCATTCAGTCAGTAGCTTCAATCATTTCTGGACGTTTTTCAATGGCAAAAATCATTGAATATTGTAAATGCACAAACAGTAATTTCTCCGCATTGCAAGGTGCAATTCTGAAATTTTTTGCTTTTTCCTGCTCCTCTTAGCATGATAAAGAAGATTCAAAGAGAGTGAGATGCCAGCTCCTTTCATTCAGTCAGTAGCTTCAATCATTTCTGGTATATGAATAACATGATGTTTTTCAATGGCAAAAATCAATGAATATTGTAAATGCACAAACAGTAATTTCTCCGCATTGCAAGGTGCAATTCTGAAATTTTTTGCGTTTTCCTGCTCCTCTTAGCATGATAAACAAGATTCAAAGAGAGTGAGATGCCAGCTCCTTTCATTCAGTCAGTAGCTTCAATCATTTCTGGACGTTTTTCAATGGCAAAAATCAATGAATATTGTAAATGCACAAACAGTAATTTCTCCGCATTGCAAGGTGCAATTCTGAAATTTTTTGCTTTTTCCTGCTCCTCTTAGCATGATAAAGAAGATTCAAAGAGAGTGAGATGCCAGCTCCTTTCATTCAGTCAGTAGCTTCAATCATTTCTGGACGTTTTTCAATGGCAAAAATCAATGAATATTGTAAATGCACAAAGAGTAATTTCTCCGCATTGCAAGGTGCAATTCTGAAATTTTTTGCTTTTTCCTGCTCCTCTTAGCATGATAAAGAAGATTCAAAGAGAGTGAGATGCCAGCTCCTTTCATTCAGTCAGTAGCTTCAAACATTTCTGGTATATGAATAACATGATGTTTTTCAATGGCAAAAATCAATGAATATTGTAAATGCACAAACAGTAATTTCTCCGCATTGCAAGGTGCAATTCTGAAATTTTTTGCTTTTTCCTGCTCCTGTTAGCATGATAAAGAAGATTCAAAGAGAGTGAGATGCCAGCTCCTTTCATTCAGTCAGTAGCTTCAATCATTTCTGGACGTTTTTCAATGGCAAAAATCATTGAATATTGTAAATGCACAAACAATAATTTCTCCGCATTGCAAGGTGCAATTCTGAAATTTTTTGCTTTTTCCTGCTCCTCTTAGCATGATAAAGAAGATTCAAAGAGAGTGAGATGCCAGCTCCTTTCATTCAGTCAGTAGCTTCAATCATTTCTGGTATATGAATAACATGATGTTTTTCAATGGCAAAAATCAATGAATATTGTAAATGCACAAACAGTAATTTCTCCGCATTGCAAGGTGCAATTCTGAAATTTTTTGCGTTTTCCTGCTCCTCTTAGCATGATAAACAAGATTCAAAGAGAGTGAGATGCCAGCTCCTTTCATTCAGTCAGTAGCTTCAATCATTTCTGGACGTTTTTCAATGGCAAAAATCAATGAATATTGTAAATGCACAAACAGTAATTTCTCCGCATTGCAAGGTGCAATTCTGAAATTTTTTGCTTTTTCCTGCTCCTCGTAGCATGATAAAGAAGATTCAAAGAGAGTGAGATGCCAGC
The DNA here is from genome assembly GCF_046119375.1 of Phyllobates terribilis. Taxonomy (NCBI): domain Eukaryota; kingdom Metazoa; phylum Chordata; class Amphibia; order Anura; family Dendrobatidae; genus Phyllobates; species Phyllobates terribilis. Next base: position 19,991 of record NW_027364733.1, read on the forward strand.
TCCTTTCATTCAGTCAGTAGCTTCAATCATTTCTGGACGTTTTTCAATGGCAAAAATCAATGAATATTGTAAATGCACAAACAGTAATTTCTCCGCATTGCAAGGTGCAATTCTGAAATTTTTTGCTTTTTCCTGCTCCTCTTAGCATGATAAAGAAGATTCAAAGAGAGTGAGATGCCAGCTCCTTTCATTCAGTCAGTAGCTTCAATCATTTCTGGACGTTTTTCAATGGCAAAAATCAATGAATATTGTAAATGCACAAAGAGTAATTTCTCCGCATTGCAAGGTGCAATTCTGAAATTTTTTGCTTTTTCCTGCTCCTCTTAGCATGATAAAGAAGATTCAAAGAGAGTGAGATGCCAGCTCCTTTCATTCAGTCAGTAGCTTCAATCATTTCTGGTATATGAATAACATGATGTTTTTCAATGGCAAAAATCAATGAATATTGTAAATGCACAAACAGTAATTTCTCCGCATTGCAAGGTGCAATTCTGAAATTTTTTGCGTTTTCCTGCTCCTCTTAGCATGATAAACAAGATTCAAAGAGAGTGAGATGCCAGCTCCTTTCATTCAGTCAGTAGCTTCAATCATTTCTGGACGTTTTTCAATGGCAAAAATCAATGAATATTGTAAATGCACAAACAGTAATTTCTCCGCATTGCAAGGTGCAATTCTGAAATTTTTTGCTTTTTCCTGCTCCTCTTAGCGTGATAAAGAAGATTCAAAGAGAGTGAGATGCCAGCTCCTTTCATTCAGTCAGTAGCTTCAATCATTTCTGGACGTTTTTCAATGGCAAAAATCAATGAATATTGTAAATGCACAAACAGTAATTTCTCCGCATTGCAAGGTGCAATTCTGAAATTTTTTGCTTTTTCCTGCTCCTCTTAGCATGATAAAGAAGATTCAAAGAGAGTGAGATGCCAGCTCCTTTCATTCAGTCAGTAGCTTCAATCATTTCTGGACGTTTTTCAATGGCAAAAATCAATGAATATTGTAAATGCACAAAGAGTAATTTCTCCGCATTGCAAGGTGCAATTCTGAAATTTTTTGCTTTTTCCTGCTCCTCTTAGCATGATAAAGAAGATTCAAAGAGAGTGAGATGCCAGCTCCTTTCATTCAGTCAGTAGCTTCAAACATTTCTGGTATATGAATAACATGATGTTTTTCAATGGCAAAAATCAATGAATATTGTAAATGCACAAACAGTAATTTCTCCGCATTGCAAGGTGCAATTCTGAAATTTTTTGCTTTTTCCTGCTCCTCTTAGCATGATAAAGAAGATTCAAAGAGAGTGAGATGCCAGCTCCTTTCATTCAGTCAGTAGCTTCAATCATTTCTGGACGTTTTTCAATGGCAAAAATCATTGAATATTGTAAATGCACAAACAGTAATTTCTCCGCATTGCAAGGTGCAATTCTGAAATTTTTTGCTTTTTCCTGCTCCTCTTAGCATGATAAAGTAGATTCAAAGAGAGTGAGATGCCAGCTCCTTTCATTCAGTCAGTAGCTTCAATCATTTCTGGTATATGAATAACATGATGTTTTTCAATGGCAAAAATCAATGAATATTGTAAATGCACAAACAGTAATTTCTCCGCATTGCAAGGTGCAATTCTGAAATTTTTTGCTTTTTCCTGCTCCTGTTAGCATGATAAAGAAGATTCAAAGAGAGTGAGATGCCAGCTCCTTTCATTCAGTCAGTAGCTTCAATCATTTCTGGACGTTTTTCAATGGCAAAAATCATTGAATATTGTAAATGCACAAACAGTAATTTCTCCGCATTGCAAGGTGCAATTCTGAAATTTTTTGCTTTTTCCAGCTCCTCTTAGCATGATAAAGAAGATTCAAAGAGAGTGAGATGCCAGCTCCTTTCATTCAGTCAGTAGCTTCAATCATTTCTGGTATATGAATAACATGATGTTTTTCAATGGCAAAAATCAATGAATATTGTAAATGCACAAACAGTAATTTCTCCGCATTGCAAGGTGCAATTCTGAAATTTTTTGCGTTTTCCTGCTCCTCTTAGCATGATAAACAAGATTCAAAGAGAGTGAGATGCCAGCTCCTTTCATTCAGTCAGTAGCTTCAATCATTTCTGGACGTTTTTCAATGGCAAAAATCAATGAATATTGTAAATGCACAAACAGTAATTTCTCCGCATTGCAAGGTGCAATTCTGAAATTTTTTGCTTTTTCCTGCTCCTCTTAGCATGATAAAGAAGATTCAAAGAGAGTGAGATGCCAGCTCCTTTCATTCAGTCAGTAGCTTCAATCATTTCTGGACGTTTTTCAATGGCAAAAATCAATGAATATTGTAAATGCACAAACAGTAATTTCTCCGCATTGCAAGGTGCAATTCTGAAATTTTTTGCTTTTTCCTGCTCCTCTTAGCATGATAAAGAAGATTCAAAGAGAGTGAGATGCCAGCTCCTTTCATTCAGTCAGTAGCTTCAATCATTTCTGGACGTTTTTCAATGGCAAAAATCAATGAATATTGTAAATGCACAAAGAGTAATTTCTCCGCATTGCAAGGTGCAATTCTGAAATTTTTTGCTTTTTACTGCTCCTCTTAGCATGATAAAGAAGATTCAAAGAGAGTGAGATGCCAGCTCCTTTCATTCAGTCAGTAGCTTCAATCATTTCTGGTATATGAATAACATGATGTTTTTCAATGGCAAAAATCAATGAATATTGTAAATGCACAAACAGTAATTTCTCCGCATTGCAAGGTGCAATTCTGAAATTTTTTGCGTTTTCCTGCTCCTCTTAGCATGATAAACAAGATTCAAAGAGAGTGAGATGCCAGCTCCTTTCATTCAGTCAGTAGCTTCAATCATTTCTGGACGTTTTTCAATGGCAAAAATCAATGAATATTGTAAATGCACAAACAGTAATTTCTCCGCATTGCAAGGTGCAATTCTGAAATTTTTTGCTTTTTCCTGCTCCTCTTAGCGTGATAAAGAAGATTCAAAGAGAGTGAGATGCCAGCTCCTTTCATTCAGTCAGTAGCTTCAATCATTTCTGGACGTTTTTCAATGGCAAAAATCAATGAATATTGTAAATGCACAAACAGTAATTTCTCCGCATTGCAAGGTGCAATTCTGAAATTTTTTGCTTTTTCCTGCTCCTCTTAGCATGATAAAGAAGATTCAAAGAGAGTGAGATGCCAGCTCCTTTCATTCAGTCAGTAGCTTCAATCATTTCTGGACGTTTTTCAATGGCAAAAATCAATGAATATTGTAAATGCACAAAGAGTAATTTCTCCGCATTGCAAGGTGCAATTCTGAAATTTTTTGCTTTTTCCTGCTCCTCTTAGCATGATAAAGAAGATTCAAAGAGAGTGAGATGCCAGCTCCTTTCATTCAGTCAGTAGCTTCAAACATTTCTGGTATATGAATAACATGATGTTTTTCAATGGCAAAAATCAATGAATATTGTAAATGCACAAACAGTAATTTCTCCGCATTGCAAGGTGCAATTCTGAAATTTTTTGCTTTTTCCTGCTCCTCTTAGCATGATAAAGAAGATTCAAAGAGAGTGAGATGCCAGCTCCTTTCATTCAGTCAGTAGCTTCAATCATTTCTGGACGTTTTTCAATGGCAAAAATCAATGAATATTGTAAATGCACAAACAGTAATTTCTCCGCATTGCAAGGTGCAATTCTGAAATTTTTTGCTTTTTCCTGCTCCTCTTAGCATGATAAAGAAGATTCAAAGAGAGTGAGATGCCAGCTCCTTTCATTCAGTCAGTAGCTTCAAACATTTCTGGTATATGAATAACATGATGTTTTTCAATGGCAAAAATCAATGAATATTGTAAATGCACAAACAGTAATTTCTCCGCATTGCAAGGTGCAATTCTGAAATTTTTTGCTTTTTCCTGCTCCTCTTAGCATGATAAAGAAGATTCAAAGAGAGTGAGATGCCAGCTCCTTTCATTCAGTCAGTAGCTTCAATCATTTCTGGACGTTTTTCAATGGCAAAAATCATTGAATATTGTAAATGCACAAACAGTAATTTCTCCGCATTGCAAGGTGCAATTCTGAAATTTTTTGCTTTTTCCTGCTCCTCTTAGCATGATAAAGAAGATTCAAAGAGAGTGAGATGCCAGCTCCTTTCATTCAGTCAGTAGCTTCAATCATTTCTGGTATATGAATAACATGATGTTTTTCAATGGCAAAAATCAATGAATATTGTAAATGCACAAACAGTAATTTCTCCGCATTGCAAGGTGCAATTCTGAAATTTTTTGCGTTTTCCTGCTCCTCTTAGCATGATAAACAAGATTCAAAGAGAGTGAGATGCCAGCTCCTTTCATTCAGTCAGTAGCTTCAATCATTTCTGGACGTTTTTCAATGGCAAAAATCAATGAATATTGTAAATGCACAAACAGTAATTTCTCCGCATTGCAAGATGCAATTCTGAAATTTTTTGCTTTTTCCTGCTCCTCTTAGCATGATAAAGAAGATTCAAAGAGAGTGAGATGCCAGCTCCTTTCATTCAGTCAGTAGCTTCAATCATTTCTGGACGTTTTTCAATGGCAAAAATCAATGAATATTGTAAATGCACAAACAGTAATTTCTCCGCATTGCAAGGTGCAATTCTGAAATTTTTTGCTTTTTCCTGCTCCTCTTAGCATGATAAAGAAGATTCAAAGAGAGTGAGATGCCAGCTCCTTTCATTCAGTCAGTAGCTTCAATCATTTCTGGACGTTTTTCAATGGCAAAAATCAATGAATATTGTAAATGCACAAAGAGTAATTTCTCCGCATTGCAAGGTGCAATTCTGAAATTTTTTGCTTTTTCCTGCTCCTCTTAGCATGATAAAGAAGATTCAAAGATAGTGAGATGCCAGCTCCTTTCATTCAGTCAGTAGCTTCAATCATTTCTGGTATATGAATAACATGATGTTTTTCAATGGCAAAAATCAATGAATATTGTAAATGCACAAACAGTAATTTCTCCGCATTGCAAGGTGCAATTCTGAAATTTTTTGCGTTTTCCTGCTCCTCTTAGCATGATAAACAAGATTCAAAGAGAGTGAGATGCCAGCTCCTTTCATTCAGTCAGTAGCTTCAATCATTTCTGGACGTTTTTCAATGGCAAAAATCAATGAATATTGTAAATGCACAAACAGTAATTTCTCCGCATTGCAAGGTGCAATTCTGAAATTTTTTGCTTTTTCCTGCTCCTCTTAGCGTGATAAAGAAGATTCAAAGAGAGTGAGATGCCAGCTCCTTTCATTCAGTCAGTAGCTTCAATCATTTCTGGACGTTTTTCAATGGCAAAAATCAATGAATATTGTAAATGCACAAACAGTAATTTCTCCGCATTGCAAGGTGCAATTCTGAAATTTTTTGCTTTTTCCTGCTCCTCTTAGCATGATAAAGAAGATTCAAAGAGAGTGAGATGCCAGCTCCTTTCATTCAGTCAGTAGCTTCAATCATTTCTGGACGTTTTTCAATGGCAAAAATCAATGAATATTGTAAATGCACAAAGAGTAATTTCTCCGCATTGCAAGGTGCAATTCTGAAATTTTTTGCTTTTTCCTGCTCCTCTTAGCATGATAAAGAAGATTCAAAGAGAGTGAGATGCCAGCTCCTTTCATTCAGTCAGTAGCTTCAAACATTTCTGGTATATGAATAACATGATGTTTTTCAATGGCAAAAATCAATGAATATTGTAAATGCACAAACAGTAATTTCTCCGCATTGCAAGGTGCAATTCTGAAATTTTTTGCTTTTTCCTGCTCCTCTTAGCATGATAAAGAAGATTCAAAGAGAGTGAGATGCCAGCTCCTTTCATTCAGTCAGTAGCTTCAATCATTTCTGGACGTTTTTCAATGGCAAAAATCATTGAATATTGTAAATGCACAAACAGTAATTTCTCCGCATTGCAAGGTGCAATTCTGAAATTTTTTGCTTTTTCCTGCTCCTCTTAGCATGATAAAGTAGATTCAAAGAGAGTGAGATGCCAGCTCCTTTCATTCAGTCAGTAGCTTCAATCATTTCTGGTATATGAATAACATGATGTTTTTCAATGGCAAAAATCAATGAATATTGTAAATGCACAAACAGTAATTTCTCCGCATTGCAAGGTGCAATTCTGAAATTTTTTGCTTTTTCCTGCTCCTCTTAGCATGATAAAGAAGATTCAATGAGAGTGAGATGCCAGCTCCTTTCATTCAGTCAGTAGCTTCAATCATTTCTGGACGTTTTTCAATGGCAAAAATCATTGAATATTGTAAATGCACAAACAGTAATTTCTCCGCATTGCAAGGTGCAATTCTGAAATTTTTTGCTTTTTCCTGCTCCTCTTAGCATGATAAAGAAGATTCAAAGAGAGTGAGATGCCAGCTCCTTTCATTCAGTCAGTAGCTTCAATCATTTCTGGTATATGAATAACATGATGTTTTTCAATGGCAAAAATCAATGAATATTGTAAATGCACAAACAGTAATTTCTCCGCATTGCAAGGTGCAATTCTGAAATTTTTTGCGTTTTCCTGCTCCTCTTAGCATGATAAACAAGATTCAAAGAGAGTGAGATGCCAGCTCCTTTCATTCAGTCAGTAGCTTCAATCATTTCTGGACGTTTTTCAATGGCAAAAATCAATGAATATTGTAAATGCACAAACAGTAATTTCTCCGCATTGCAAGGTGCAATTCTGAAATTTTTTGCTTTTTCCTGCTCCTCTTAGCATGATAAAGAAGATTCAAAGAGAGTGAGATGCCAGCTCCTTTCATTCAGTCAGTAGCTTCAATCATTTCTGGACGTTTTTCAATGGCAAAAATCAATGAATATTGTAAATGCACAAACAGTAATTTCTCCGCATTGCAAGGTGCAATTCTGAAATTTTTTGCTTTTTCCTGCTCCTCTTAGCATGATAAAGAAGATTCAAAGAGAGTGAGATGCCAGCTCCTTTCATTCAGTCAGTAGCTTCAATCATTTCTGGACGTTTTTCAATGGCAAAAATCAATGAATATTGTAAATGCACAAAGAGTAATTTCTCCGCATTGCAAGGTGCAATTCTGAAATTTTTTGCTTTTTCCTGCTCCTCTTAGCATGATAAAGAAGATTCAAAGAGAGTGAGATGCCAGCTCCTTTCATTCAGTCAGTAGCTTCAATCATTTCTGGTATATGAATAACATGATGTTTTTCAATGGCAAAAATCAATGAATATTGTAAATGCACAAACAGTAATTTCTCCGCATTGCAAGGTGCAATTCTGAAATTTTTTGCGTTTTCCTGCTCCTCTTAGCATGATAAACAAGATTCAAAGAGAGTGAGATGCCAGCTCCTTTCATTCAGTCAGTAGCTTCAATCATTTCTGGACGTTTTTCAATGGCAAAAATCAATGAATATTGTAAATGCACAAAGAGTAATTTCTCCGCATTGCAAGGTGCAATTCTGAAATTTTTTGCTTTTTCATGCTCCTCTTAGCATGATAAAGAAGATTCAAAGAGAGTGAGATGCCAGCTCCTTTCATTCAGTCAGTAGCTTCAAACATTTCTGGTATATGAATAACATGATGTTTTTCAATGGCAAAAATCAATGAATATTGTAAATGCACAAACAGTAATTTCTCCGCATTGCAAGGTGCAATTCTGAAATTTTTTGCTTTTTCCTGCTCCTCTTAGCATGATAAAGAAGATTCAAAGAGAGTGAGATGCCAGCTCCTTTCATTCAGTCAGTAGCTTCAATCATTTCTGGACGTTTTTCAATGGCAAAAATCATTGAATATTGTAAATGCACAAACAGTAATTTCTCCGCATTGCAAGGTGCAATTCTGAAATTTTTTGCTTTTTCCTGCTCCTCTTAGCATGATAAAGTAGATTCAAAGAGAGTGAGATGCCAGCTCCTTTCATTCAGTCAGTAGCTTCAATCATTTCTGGTATATGAATAACATGATGTTTTTCAATGGCAAAAATCAATGAATATTGTAAATGCACAAACAGTAATTTCTCCGCATTGCAAGGTGCAATTCTGAAATTTTTTGCTTTTTCCTGCTCCTCTTAGCATGATAAAGAAGATTCAAAGAGAGTGAGATGCCAGCTCCTTTCATTCAGTCAGTAGCTTCAATCATTTCTGGACGTTTTTCAATGGCAAAAATCAATGAATATTGTAAATGCACAAACAGTAATTTCTCCGCATTGCAAGGTGCAATTCTGAAATTTTTTGCTTTTTCCTGCTCCTCTTAGCATGATAAAGAAGATTCAAAGAGAGTGAGATGCCAGCTCCTTTCATTCAGTCAGTAGCTTCAAACATTTCTGGTATATGAATAACATGATGTTTTTCAATGGCAAAAATCAATCAATATTGTAAATGCACAAACAGTAATTTCTCCGCATTGCAAGGTGCAATTCTGAAATTTTTTGCTTTTTCCTGCTCCTCTTAGCATGATAAAGAAGATTCAAAGAGAGTGAGATGCCAGCTCCTTTCATTCAGTCAGTAGCTTCAATCATTTCTGGACGTTTTTCAATGGCAAAAATCATTGAATATTGTAAATGCACAAACAGTAATTTCTCCGCATTGCAAGGTGCAATTCTGAAATTTTTTGCTTTTTCCTGCTCTTCTTAGCATGATAAAGAAGATTCAAAGAGAGTGAGATGCCAGCTCCTTTCATTCAGTCAGTAGCTTCAATCATTTCTGGTATATGAATAACATGATGTTTTTCAATGGCAAAAATCAATGAATATTGTAAATGCACAAACAGTAATTTCTCCGCATTGCAAGGTGCAATTCTGAAATTTTTTGCGTTTTCCTGCTCCTCTTAGCATGATAAACAAGATTCAAAGAGAGTGAGATGCCAGCTCCTTTCATTCAGTCAGTAGCTTCAATCATTTCTGGACGTTTTTCAATGGCAAAAATCAATGAATATTGTAAATGCACAAACAGTAATTTCTCCGCATTGCAAGGTGCAATTCTGAAATTTTTTGCTTTTTCCTGCTCCTCTTAGCATGATAAAGAAGATTCAAAGAGAGTGAGATGCCAGCTCCTTTCATTCAGTCAGTAGCTTCAATCATTTCTGGACGTTTTTCAATGGCAAAAATCAATGAATATTGTAAATGCACAAACAGTAATTTCTCCGCATTGCAAGGTGCAATTCTGAAATTTTTTGCTTTTTCCTGCTCCTCTTAGCATGATAAAGAAGATTCAAAGAGAGTGAGATGCCAGCTCCTTTCATTCAGTCAGTAGCTTCAATCATTTCTGGACGTTTTTCAATGGCAAAAATCAATGAATATTGTAAATGCACAAAGAGTAATTTCTCCGCATTGCAAGGTGCAATTCTGAAATTTTTTGCTTTTTCCTGCTCCTCTTAGCATGATAAAGAAGATTCAAAGAGAGTGAGATGCCAGCTCCTTTCATTCAGTCAGTAGCTTCAATCATTTCTGGTATATGAATAACATGATGTTTTTCAATGGCAAAAATCAATGAATATTGTAAATGCACAAACAGTAATTTCTCCGCATTGCAAGGTGCAATTCTGAAATTTTTTGCGTTTTCCTGCTCCTCTTAGCATGATAAACAAGATTCAAAGAGAGTGAGATGCCAGCTCCTTTCATTCAGTCAGTAGCTTCAATCATTTCTGGACGTTTTTCAATGGCAAAAATCAATGAATATTGTAAATGCACAAACAGTAATTTCTCCGCATTGCAAGGTGCAATTCTGAAATTTTTTGCTTTTTCCTGCTCCTCTTAGCATGATAAAGAAGATTCAAAGAGAGTGAGATGCCAGCTCCTTTCATTCAGTCAGTAGCTTCAATCATTTCTGGACGTTTTTCAATGGCAAAAATCAATGAATATTGTAAATGCACAAACAGTAATTTCTCCGCATTGCAAGGTGCAATTCTGAAATTTTTTGCTTTTTCCTGCTCCTCTTAGCATGATAAAGAAGATTCAAAGAGAGTGAGATGCCAGCTCCTTTCATTCAGTCAGTAGCTTCAATCATTTCTGGACGTTTTTCAATGGCAAAAATCAATGAATATTGTAAATGCACAAAGAGTAATTTCTCCGCATTGCAAGGTGCAATTCTGAAATTTTTTGCTTTTTCCTGCTCCTCTTAGCATGATAAAGAAGATTCAAAGAGAGTGAGATGCCAGCTCCTTTCATTCAGTCAGTAGCTTCAAACATTTCTGGTATATGAATAACATGATGTTTTTCAATGGCAAAAATCAATGAATATTGTAAATGCACAAACAGTAATTTCTCCGCATTGCAAGGTGCAATTCTGAAATTTTTTGCTTTTTCCTGCTCCTCTTAGCATGATAAAGAAGATTCAAAGAGAGTGAGATGCCAGCTCCTTTCATTCAGTCAGTAGCTTCAATCATTTCTGGACGTTTTTCAATGGCAAAAATCATTGAATATTGTAAATGCACAAACAGTAATTTCTCCGCATTGCAAGGTGCAATTCTGAAATTTTTTGCTTTTTCCTGCTCCTCTTAGCATGATAAAGTAGATTCAAAGAGAGTGAGATGCCAGCTCCTTTCATTCAGTCAGTAGCTTCAATCATTTCTGGTATATGAATAACATGATGTTTTTCAATGGCAAAAATCAATGAATATTGTAAATGCACAAACAGTAATTTCTCCGCATTGCAAGGTGCAATTCTGAAATTTTTTGCTTTTTCCTGCTCCTCTTAGCATGATAAAGAAGATTCAAAGAGAGTGAGATGCCAGCTCCTTTCATTCAGTCAGTAGCTTCAATCATTTCTGGACGTTTTTCAATGGCAAAAATCATTGAATATTGTAAATGCACAAACAGTAATTTCTCCGCATTGCAAGGTGCAATTCTGAAATTTTTTGCTTTTTCCTGCTCCTCTTAGCATGATAAAGAAGATTCAAAGAGAGTGAGATGCCAGCTCCTTTCATTCAGTCAGTAGCTTCAATCATTTCTGGTATATGAATAACATGATGTTTTTCAATGGCAAAAATCAATGAATATTGTAAATGCACAAACAGTAATTTCTCCGCATTGCAAGGTGCAATTCTGAAATTTTTTGCGTTTTCCTGCTCCTCTTAGCATGATAAACAAGATTCAAAGAGAGTGAGATGCCAGCTCCTTTCATTCAGTCAGTAGCTTCAATCATTTCTGGACGTTTTTCAATGGCAAAAATCAATGAATATTGTAAATGCACAAACAGTAATTTCTCCGCATTGCAAGGTGCAATTCTGAAATTTTTTGCTTTTTCCTGCTCCTCTTAGCATGATAAAGAAGATTCAAAGAGAGTGAGATGCCAGCTCCTTTCATTCAGTCAGTAGCTTCAATCATTTCTGGACGTTTTTCAATGGCAAAAATCAATGAATATTGTAAATGCACAAACAGTAATTTCTCCGCATTGCAAGGTGCAATTCTGAAATTTTTTGCTTTTTCCTGCTCCTCTTAGCATGATAAAGAAGATTCAAAGAGAGTGAGATGCCAGCTCCTTTCATTCAGTCAGTAGCTTCAATCATTTCTGGACGTTTTTCAATGGCAAAAATCAATGAATATTGTAAATGCACAAAGAGTAATTTCTCCGCATTGCAAGGTGCAATTCTGAAATTTTTTGCTTTTTCCTGCTCCTCTTAGCATGATAAAGAAGATTCAAAGAGAGTGAGATGCCAGCTCCTTTCATTCAGTCAGTAGCTTCAATCATTTCTGGTATATGAATAACATGATGTTTTTCAATGGCAAAAATCAATGAATATTGTAAATGCACAAACAGTAATTTCTCCGCATTGCAAGGTGCAATTCTGAAATTTTTTGCGTTTTCCTGCTCCTCTTAGCATGATAAACAAGATTCAAAGAGAGTGAGATGCCAGCTCCTTTCATTCAGTCAGTAGCTTCAATCATTTCTGGACGTTTTTCAATGGCAAAAATCAATGAATATTGTAAATGCACAAACAGTAATTTCTCCGCATTGCAAGGTGAAATTCTGAAATTTTTTGCTTTTTCCTGCTCCTCTTAGCATGATAAAGAAGATTCAAAGAGAGTGAGATGCCAGCTCCTTTCATTCAGTCAGTAGCTTCAATCATTTCTGGTATATGAATAACATGATGTTTTTCAATGGCAAAAATCAATGAATATTGTAAATGCACAAACAGTAATTTCTCCGCATTGCAAGGTGCAATTCTGAAATTTTTTGCGTTTTCCTGCTCCTCTTAGCATGATAAACAAGATTCAAAGAGAGTGAGATGCCAGCTCCTTTCATTCAGTCAGTAGCTTCAATCATTTCTGGACGTTTTTCAATGGCAAAAATCAATGAATATTGTAAATGCACAAACAGTAATTTCTCCGCATTGCAAGGTGCAATTCTGAAATTTTTTGCTTTTTCCTGCTCCTCTTAGCATGATAAAGAAGATTCAAAGAGAGTGAGATGCCAGCTCCTTTCATTCAGTCAGTAGCTTCAATCATTTCTGGACGTTTTTCAATGGCAAAAATCAATGAATATTGTAAATGCACAAACAGTAATTTCTCCGCATTGCAAGGTGCAATTCTGAAATTTTTTGCTTTTTCCTGCTCCTCTTAGCATGATAAAGAAGATTCAAAGAGAGTGAGATGCCAGCTCCTTTCATTCAGTCAGTAGCTTCAATCATTTCTGGTATATGAATAACATGATGTTTTTCAATGGCAAAAATCAATGAATATTGTAAATGCACAAACAGTAATTTCTCCGCATTGCAAGGTGCAATTCTGAAATTTTTTGCGTTTTCCTGCTCCTCTTAGCATGATAAACAAGATTCAAAGAGAGTGAGATGCCAGCTCCTTTCATTCAGTCAGTAGCTTCAATCATTTCTGGACGTTTTTCAATGGCAAAAATCAATGAATATTGTAAATGCACAAACAGTAATTTCTCCGCATTGCAAGGTGCAATTCTGAAATTTTTTGCTTTTTCCTGCTCCTCTTAGCATGATAAAGAAGATTCAAAGAGAGTGAGATGCCAGCTCCTTTCATTCAGTCAGTAGCTTCAATCATTTCTGGACGTTTTTCAATGGCAAAAATCAATGAATATTGTAAATGCACAAACAGTAATTTCTCCGCATTGCAAGGTGCAATTCTGAAATTTTTTGCTTTTTCCTGCTCCTCTTAGCATGATAAAGAAGATTCAAAGAGAGTGAGATGCCAGCTCCTTTCATTCAGTCAGTAGCTTCAATCATTTCTGGACGTTTTTCAATGGCAAAAATCAATGAATATTGTAAATGCACAAAGAGTAATTTCTCCGCATTGCAAGGTGCAATTCTGAAATTTTTTGCTTTTTCCTGCTCCTCTTAGCATGATAAAGAAGATTCAAAGAGAGTGAGATGCCAGCTCCTTTCATTCAGTCAGTAGCTTCAATCATTTCTGGTATATGAATAACATGATGTTTTTCAATGGCAAAAATCAATGAATATTGTAAATGCACAAACAGTAATTTCTCCGCATTGCAAGGTGCAATTCTGAAATTTTTTGCGTTTTCCTGCTCCTCTTAGCATGATAAACAAGATTCAAAGAGAGTGAGATGCCAGCTCCTTTCATTCAGTCAGTAGCTTCAATCATTTCTGGACGTTTTTCAATGGCAAAAATCAATGAATATTGTAAATGCACAAACAGTAATTTCTCCGCATTGCAAGGTGCAATTCTGAAATTTTTTGCTTTTTCCTGCTCCTCTTAGCATGATAAAGAAGATTCAAAGAGAGTGAGATGCCAGCTCCTTTCATTCAGTCAGTAGCTTCAATCATTTCTGGACGTTTTTCAATGGCAAAAATCAATGAATATTGTAAATGCACAAACAGTAATTTCTCCGCATTGCAAGGTGCAATTCTGAAATTTTTTGCTTTTTCCTGCTCCTCTTAGCATGATAAAGAAGATTCAAAGAGAGTGAGATGCCAGCTCCTTTCACTCAGTCAGTAGCTTCAATCATTTCTGGACGTTTTTCAATGGCAAAAATCAATGAATATTGTAAATGCACAAAGAGTAATTTCTCCGCATTGCAAGGTGCAATTCTGAAATTTTTTGCTTTTTCCTGCTCCTCTTAGCATGATAAAGAAGATTCAAAGAGAGTGAGATGCCAGCTCCTTTCATTCAGTCAGTAGCTTCAAACATTTCTGGTATATGAATAACATGATGTTTTTCAATGGCAAAAATCAATGAATATTGTAAATGCACAAACAGTAATTTCTCCGCATTGCAAGGTGCAATTCTGAAATTTTTTGCTTTTTCCTGCTCCTCTTAGCATGATAAAGAAGATTCAAAGAGAGTGAGATGCCAGCTCCTTTCATTCAGTCAGTAGCTTCAATCATTTCTGGACGTTTTTCAATGGCAAAAATCATTGAATATTGTAAATGCACAAACAGTAATTTCTCCGCATTGCAAGGTGCAATTCTGAAATTTTTTGCTTTTTCCTGCTCCTCTTAGCATGATAAAGTAGATTCAAAGAGAGTGAGATGCCAGCTCCTTTCATTCAGTCAGTAGCTTCAATCATTTCTGGTATATGAATAACATGATGTTTTTCAATGGCAAAAATCAATGAATATTGTAAATGCACAAACAGTAATTTCTCCGCATTGCAAGGTGCAATTCTGAAATTTTTTGCTTTTTCCTGCTCCTCTTAGCATGATAAAGAAGATTCAAAGAGAGTGAGATGCCAGCTCCTTTCATTCAGTCAGTAGCTTCAATCATTTCTGGACGTTTTTCAATGGCAAAAATCATTGAATATTGTAAATGCACAAACAGTAATTTCTCCGCATTGCAAGGTGCAATTCTGAAATTTTTTGCTTTTTCCTGCTCCTCTTAGCATGATAAAGAAGATTCAAAGAGAGTGAGATGCCAGCTCCTTTCATTCAGTCAGTAGCTTCAATCATTTCTGGTATATGAATAACATGATGTTTTTCAATGGCAAAAATCAATGAATATTGTAAATGCACAAACAGTAATTTCTCCGCATTGCAAGGTGCAATTCTGAAATTTTTTGCGTTTTCCTGCTCCTCTTAGCATGATAAACAAGATTCAAAGAGAGTGAGATGCCAGCTCCTTTCATTCAGTCAGTAGCTTCAATCATTTCTGGACGTTTTTCAATGGCAAAAATCAATGAATATTGTAAATGCACAAACAGTAATTTCTCCGCATTGCAAGGTGCAATTCTGAAATTTTTTGCTTTTTCCTGCTCCTCTTAGCATGATAAAGAAGATTCAAAGAGAGTGAGATGCCAGCTCCTTTCATTCAGTCAGTAGCTTCAATCATTTCTGGACGTTTTTCAATGGCAAAAATCAATGAATATTGTAAATGCACAAACAGTAATTTCTCCGCATTGCAAGGTGCAATTCTGAAATTTTTTGCTTTTTCCTGCTCCTCTTAGCATGATAAAGAAGATTCAAAGAGAGTGAGATGCCAGCTCCTTTCATTCAGTCAGTAGCTTCAATCATTTCTGGACGTTTTTCAATGGCAAAAATCAATGAATATTGTAAATGCACAAAGAGTAATTTCTCCGCATTGCAAGGTGCAATTCTGAAATTTTTTGCTTTTTCCTGCTCCTCTTAGCATGATAAAGAAGATTCAAAGAGAGTGAGATGCCAGCTCCTTTCATTCAGTCAGTAGCTTCAATCATTTCTGGTATATGAATAACATGATGTTTTTCAATGGCAAAAATCAATGAATATTGTAAATGCACAAACAGTAATTTCTCCGCATTGCAAGGTGCAATTCTGAAATTTTTTGCGTTTTCCTGCTCCTCTTAGCATGATAAACAAGATTCAAAGAGAGTGAGATGCCAGCTCCTTTCATTCAGTCAGTAGCTTCAATCATTTCTGGACGTTTTTCAATGGCAAAAATCAATGAATATTGTAAATGCACAAACAGTAATTTCTCCGCATTGCAAGGTGAAATTCTGAAATTTTTTGCTTTTTCCTGCTCCTCTTAGCATGATAAAGAAGATTCAAAGAGAGTGAGATGCCAGCTCCTTTCATTCAGTCAGTAGCTTCAATCATTTCTGGTATATGAATAACATGATGTTTTTCAATGGCAAAAATCAATGAATATTGTAAATGCACAAACAGTAATTTCTCCGCATTGCAAGGTGCAATTCTGAAATTTTTTGCGTTTTCCTGCTCCTCTTAGCATGATAAACAAGATTCAAAGAGAGTGAGATGCCAGCTCCTTTCATTCAGTCAGTAGCTTCAATCATTTCTGGACGTTTTTCAATGGCAAAAATCAATGAATATTGTAAATGCACAAACAGTAATTTCTCCGCATTGCAAGGTGCAATTCTGAAATTTTTTGCTTTTTCCTGCTCCTCTTAGCATGATAAAGAAGATTCAAAGAGAGTGAGATGCCAGCTCCTTTCATTCAGTCAGTAGCTTCAATCATTTCTGGACGTTTTTCAATGGCAAAAATCAATGAATATTGTAAATGCACAAACAGTAATTTCTCCGCATTGCAAGGTGCAATTCTGAAATTTTTTGCTTTTTCCTGCTCCTCTTAGCATGATAAAGAAGATTCAAAGAGAGTGAGATGCCAGCTCCTTTCATTCAGTCAGTAGCTTCAATCATTTCTGGACGTTTTTCAATGGCAAAAATCAATGAATATTGTAAATGCACAAAGAGTAATTTCTCCGCATTGCAAGGTGCAATTCTGAAATTTTTTGCTTTTTCCTGCTCCTCTGAGCATGATAAAGAAGATTCAAAGAGAGTGAGATGCCAGCTCCTTTCATTCAGTCAGTAGCTTCAATCATTTCTGGTATATGAATAACATGATGTTTTTCAATGGCAAAAATCAATGAATATTGTAAATGCACAAACAGTAATTTCTCCGCATTGCAAGGTGCAATTCTGAAATTTTTTGCGTTTTCCTGCTCCTCTTAGCATGGTAAACAAGATTCAAAGAGAGTGAGATGCCAGCTCCTTTCATTCAGTCAGTAGCTTCAATCATTTCTGGACGTTTTTCAATGGCAAAAATCAATGAATATTGTAAATGCACAAAGAGTAATTTCTCCGCATTGCAAGGTGCAATTCTGAAATTTTTTGCTTTTTCCTGCTCCTCTTAGCATGATAAAGAAGATTCAAAGAGAGTGAGATGCCAGCTCCTTTCATTCAGTCAGTAGCTTCAATCATTTCTGGTATATGAATAACATGATGTTTTTCAATGGCAAAAATCAATGAATATTGTAAATGCACAAACAGTAATTTCTCCGCATTGCAAGGTGCAATTCTGAAATTTTTTGCGTTTTCCTGCTCCTCTTAGCATGATAAACAAGATTCAAAGAGAGTGAGATGCCAGCTCCTTTCATTCAGTCAGTAGCTTCAATCATTTCTGGACGTTTTTCAATTACAAAAATCAATGAATATTGTAAATGCACAAACAGTAATTTCTCCGCATTGCAAGGTGCAATTCTGAAATTTTTTGCTTTTTCCTGCTCCTCTTAGCATGATAAAGAAGATTCAAAGAGAGTGAGATGCCAGCTCCTTTCATTCAGTCAGTAGCTTCAATCATTTCTGGACGTTTTTCAATGGCAAAAATCAATGAATATTGTAAATGCACAAACAGTAATTTCTCCGCATTGCAAGGTGCAATTCTGAAATTTTTTGCTTTTTCCTGCTCCTCTTAGCATGATAAAGAAGATTCAAAGAGAGTGAGATGCCAGCTCCTTTCATTCAGTCAGTAGCTTCAATCATTTCTGGACGTTTTTCAATGGCAAAAATCAATGAATATTGTAAATGCACAAAGAGTAATTTCTCCGCATTGCAAGGTGCAATTCTGAAATTTTTTGCTTTTTCCTGCTCCTCTTAGCATGATAAAGAAGATTCAAAGAGAGTGAGATGCCAGCTCCTTTCATTCAGTCAGTAGCTTCAAACATTTCTGGTATATGAATAACATGATGTTTTTCAATGGCAAAAATCAATGAATATTGTAAATGCACAAACAGTAATTTCTCCGCATTGCAAGGTGCAATTCTGAAATTTTTTGCTTTTTCCTGCTCCTCTTAGCATGATAAAGAAGATTCAAAGAGAGTGAGATGCCAGCTCCTTTCATTCAGTCAGTAGCTTCAATCATTTCTGGACGTTTTTCAATGGCAAAAATCATTGAATATTGTAAATGCACAAACAGTAATTTCTCCGCATTGCAAGGTGCAATTCTGAAATTTTTTGCTTTTTCCTGCTCCTCTTAGCATGATAAAGTAGATTCAAAGAGAGTGAGATGCCAGCTCCTTTCATTCAGTCAGTAGCTTCAATCATTTCTGGTATATGAATAACATGATGTTTTTCAATGGCAAAAATCAATGAATATTGTAAATGCACAAACAGTAATTTCTCCGCATTGCAAGGTGCAATTCTGAAATTTTTTGCTTTTTCCTGCTCCTCTTAGCATGATAAAGAAGATTCAAAGAGAGTGAGATGCCAGCTCCTTTCATTCAGTCAGTAGCTTCAATCATTTCTGGACGTTTTTCAATGGCAAAAATCATTGAATATTGTAAATGCACAAACAGTAATTTCTCCGCATTGCAAGGTGCAATTCTGAAATTTTTTGCTTTTTCCTGCTCCTCTTAGCATGATAAAGAAGATTCAAAGAGAGTGAGATGCCGGCTCCTTTCATTCAGTCAGTAGCTTCAATCATTTCTGGACGTTTTTCAATGGCAAAAATCAATGAATATTGTAAATGCACAAACAGTAATTTCTCCGCATTGCAAGGTGCAATTCTGAAATTTTTTGCTTTTTCCTGCTCCTCTGAGCATGATAAAGAAGATTCAAAGAGAGTGAGATGCCAGCTCCTTTCATTCAGTCAGTAGCTTCAATCATTTCTGGTATATGAATAACATGATGTTTTTCAATGGCAAAAATCAATGAATATTGTAAATGCACAAACAGTAATTTCTCCGCATTGCAAGGTGCAATTCTGAAATTTTTTGCGTTTTCCTGCTCCTCTTAGCATGGTAAACAAGATTCAAAGAGAGTGAGATGCCAGCTCCTTTCATTCAGTCAGTAGCTTCAATCATTTCTGGACGTTTTTCAATGGCAAAAATCAATGAATATTGTAAATGCACAAAGAGTAATTTCTCCGCATTGCAAGATGCAATTCTGAAATTTTTTGCTTTTTCCTGCTCCTCTTAGCATGATAAAGAAGATTCAAAGAGAGTGAGATGCCAGCTCCTTTCATTCAGTCAGTAGCTTCAATCATTTCTGGTATATGAATAACATGATGTTTTTCAATGGCAAAAATCAATGAATATTGTAAATGCACAAACAGTAATTTCTCCGCATTGCAAGGTGCAATTCTGAAATTTTTTGCGTTTTCCTGCTCCTCTTAGCATGATAAACAAGATTCAAAGAGAGTGAGATGCCAGCTCCTTTCATTCAGTCAGTAGCTTCAATCATTTCTGGACGTTTTTCAATGGCAAAAATCAATGAATATTGTAAATGCACAAACAGTAATTTCTCCGCATTGCAAGGTGCAATTCTGAAATTTTTTGCTTTTTCCTGCTCCTCTTAGCATGATAAAGAAGATTCAAAGAGAGTGAGATGCCAGCTCCTTTCATTCAGTCAGTAGTTTCAATCATTTCTGGACGTTTTTCAATGGCAAAAATCAATGAATATTGTAAATGCACAAACAGTAATTTCTCCGCATTGCAAGGTGCAATTCTGAAATTTTTTGCTTTTTCCTGCTCCTCTTAGCATGATAAAGAAGATTCAAAGAGAGTGAGATGCCAGCTCCTTTCATTCAGTCAGTAGCTTCAATCATTTCTGGACGTTTTTCAATGGCAAAAATCAATGAATATTGTAAATGCACAAAGAGTAATTTCTCCGCATTGCAAGGTGCAATTCTGAAATTTTTTGCTTTTTCCTGCTCCTCTTAGCATGATAAAGAAGATTCAAAGAGAGTGAGATGCCAGCTCCTTTCATTCAGTCAGTAGCTTCAAACATTTCTGGTATATGAATAACATGATGTTTTTCAATGGCAAAAATCAATGAATATTGTAAATGCACAAACAGTAATTTCTCCGCATTGCAAGGTGCAATTCTGAAATTTTTTGCTTTTTCCTGCTCCTCTTAGCATGATAAAGAAGATTCAAAGAGAGTGAGATGCCAGCTCCTTTCATTCAGTCAGTAGCTTCAATCATTTCTGGACGTTTTTCAATGGCAAAAATCATTGAATATTGTAAATGCACAAACAGTAATTTCTCCGCATTGCAAGGTGCAATTCTGAAATTTTTTGCTTTTTCCTGCTCCTCTGAGCATGATAAAGAAGATTCAAAGAGAGTGAGATGCCAGCTCCTTTCATTCAGTCAGTAGCTTCAATCATTTCTGGTATATGAATAACATGATGTTTTTCAATGGCAAAAATCAATGAATATTGTAAATGCACAAACAGTAATTTCTCCGCATTGCAAGGTGCAATTCTGAAATTTTTTGCGTTTTCCTGCTCCTCTTAGCATGGTAAACAAGATTCAAAGAGAGTGAGATGCCAGCTCCTTTCATTCAGTCAGTAGCTTCAATCATTTCTGGACGTTTTTCAATGGCAAAAATCAATGAATATTGTAAATGCACAAAGAGTAATTTCTCCGCATTGCAAGGTGCAATTCTGAAATTTTTTGCTTTTTCCTGCTCCTCTTAGCATGATAAAGAAGATTCAAAGAGAGTGAGATGCCAGCTCCTTTCATTCAGTCAGTAGCTTCAATCATTTCTGGTATATGAATAACATGATGTTTTTCAATGGCAAAAATCAATGAATATTGTAAATGCACAAACAGTAATTTCTCCGCATTGCAAGGTGCAATTCTGAAATTTTTTGCGTTTTCCTGCTCCTCTTAGCATGATAAACAAGATTCAAAGAGAGTGAGATGCCAGCTCCTTTCATTCAGTCAGTAGCTTCAATCATTTCTGGACGTTTTTCAATTACAAAAATCAATGAATATTGTAAATGCACAAACAGTAATTTCTCCGCATTGCAAGGTGCAATTCTGAAATTTTTTGCTTTTTCCTGCTCCTCTTAGCATGATAAAGAAGATTCAAAGAGAGTGAGATGCCAGCTCCTTTCATTCAGTCAGTAGCTTCAATCATTTCTGGACGTTTTTCAATGGCAAAAATCAATGAATATTGTAAATGCACAAACAGTAATTTCTCCGCATTGCAAGGTGCAATTCTGAAATTTTTTGCTTTTTCCTGCTCCTCTTAGCATGATAAAGAAGATTCAAAGAGAGTGAGATGCCAGCTCCTTTCATTCAGTCAGTAGCTTCAATCATTTCTGGACGTTTTTCAATGGCAAAAATCAATGAATATTGTAAATGCACAAAGAGTAATTTCTCCGCATTGCAAGGTGCAATTCTGAAATTTTTTGCTTTTTCCTGCTCCTCTTAGCATGATAAAGAAGATTCAAAGAGAGTGAGATGCCAGCTCCTTTCATTCAGTCAGTAGCTTCAAACATTTCTGGTATATGAATAACATGATGTTTTTCAATGGCAAAAATCAATGAATATTGTAAATGCACAAACAGTAATTTCTCCGCATTGCAAGGTGCAATTCTGAAATTTTTTGCTTTTTCCTGCTCCTCTTAGCATGATAAAGAAGATTCAAAGAGAGTGAGATGCCAGCTCCTTTCATTCAGTCAGTAGCTTCAATCATTTCTGGACGTTTTTCAATGGCAAAAATCATTGAATATTGTAAATGCACAAACAGTAATTTCTCCGCATTGCAAGGTGCAATTCTGAAATTTTTTGCTTTTTCCTGCTCCTCTTAGCATGATAAAGTAGATTCAAAGAGAGTGAGATGCCAGCTCCTTTCATTCAGTCAGTAGCTTCAATCATTTCTGGTATATGAATAACATGATGTTTTTCAATGGCAAAAATCAATGAATATTGTAAATGCACAAACAGTAATTTCTCCGCATTGCAAGGTGCAATTCTGAAATTTTTTGCTTTTTCCTGCTCCTCTTAGCATGATAAAGAAGATTCAAAGAGAGTGAGATGCCAGCTCCTTTCATTCAGTCAGTAGCTTCAATCATTTCTGGACGTTTTTCAATGGCAAAAATCATTGAATATTGTAAATGCACAAACAGTAATTTCTCCGCATTGCAAGGTGCAATTCTGAAATTTTTTGCTTTTTCCTGCTCCTCTTAGCATGATAAAGAAGATTCAAAGAGAGTGAGATGCCGGCTCCTTTCATTCAGTCAGTAGCTTCAATCATTTCTGGACGTTTTTCAATGGCAAAAATCAATGAATATTGTAAATGCACAAACAGTAATTTCTCCGCATTGCAAGGTGCAATTCTGAAATTTTTTGCTTTTTCCTGCTCCTCTGAGCATGATAAAGAAGATTCAAAGAGAGTGAGATGCCAGCTCCTTTCATTCAGTCAGTAGCTTCAATCATTTCTGGTATATGAATAACATGATGTTTTTCAATGGCAAAAATCAATGAATATTGTAAATGCACAAACAGTAATTTCTCCGCATTGCAAGGTGCAATTCTGAAATTTTTTGCGTTTTCCTGCTCCTCTTAGCATGGTAAACAAGATTCAAAGAGAGTGAGATGCCAGCTCCTTTCATTCAGTCAGTAGCTTCAATCATTTCTGGACGTTTTTCAATGGCAAAAATCAATGAATATTGTAAATGCACAAAGAGTAATTTCTCCGCATTGCAAGGTGCAATTCTGAAATTTTTTGCTTTTTCCTGCTCCTCTTAGCATGATAAAGAAGATTCAAAGAGAGTGAGATGCCAGCTCCTTTCATTCAGTCAGTAGCTTCAATCATTTCTGGTATATGAATAACATGATGTTTTTCAATGGCAAAAATCAATGAATATTGTAAATGCACAAACAGTAATTTCTCCGCATTGCAAGGTGCAATTCTGAAATTTTTTGCGTTTTCCTGCTCCTCTTAGCATGATAAACAAGATTCAAAGAGAGTGAGATGCCAGCTCCTTTCATTCAGTCAGTAGCTTCAATCATTTCTGGACGTTTTTCAATGGCAAAAATCAATGAATATTGTAAATGCACAAACAGTAATTTCTCCGCATTGCAAGGTGCAATTCTGAAATTTTTTGCGTTTTCCTGCTCCTCTTAGCATGATAAACAAGATTCAAAGAGAGTGAGATGCCAGCTCCTTTCATTCAGTCAGTAGCTTCAATCATTTCTGGACGTTTTTCAATGGCAAAAATCAATGAATATTGTAAATGCACAAACAGTAATTTCTCCGCATTGCAAGGTGCAATTCTGAAATTTTTTGCTTTTTCCTGCTCCTCTTAGCATGATAAAGAAGATTCAAAGAGAGTGAGATGCCAGCTCCTTTCATTCAGTCAGTAGTTTCAATCATTTCTGGACGTTTTTCAATGGCAAAAATCAATGAATATTGTAAATGCACAAACAGTAATTTCTCCGCATTGCAAGGTGCAATTCTGAAATTTTTTGCTTTTTCCTGCTCCTCTTAGCATGATAAAGAAGATTCAAAGAGAGTGAGATGCCAGCTCCTTTCATTCAGTCAGTAGCTTCAATCATTTCTGGACGTTTTTCAATGGCAAAAATCAATGAATATTGTAAATGCACAAAGAGTAATTTCTCCGCATTGCAAGGTGCAATTCTGAAATTTTTTGCTTTTTCCTGCTCCTCTTAGCATGATAAAGAAGATTCAAAGAGAGTGAGATGCCAGCTCCTTTCATTCAGTCAGTAGCTTCAAACATTTCTGGTATATGAATAACATGATGTTTTTCAATGGCAAAAATCAATGAATATTGTAAATGCACAAACAGTAATTTCTCCGCATTGCAAGGTGCAATTCTGAAATTTTTTGCTTTTTCCTGCTCCTCTTAGCATGATAAAGAAGATTCAAAGAGAGTGAGATGCCAGCTCCTTTCATTCAGTCAGTAGCTTCAATCATTTCTGGACGTTTTTCAATGGCAAAAATCATTGAATATTGTAAATGCACAAACAGTAATTTCTCCGCATTGCAAGGTGCAATTCTGAAATTTTTTGCTTTTTCCTGCTCCTCTTAGCATGATAAAGTAGATTCAAAGAGAGTGAGATGCCAGCTCCTTTCATTCAGTCAGTAGCTTCAATCATTTCTGGTATATGAATAACATGATGTTTTTCAATGGCAAAAATCAATGAATATTGTAAATGCACAAACAGTAATTTCTCCGCATTGCAAGGTGCAATTCTGAAATTTTTTGCTTTTTCCTGCTCCTCTTAGCATGATAAAGAAGATTCAAAGAGAGTGAGATGCCAGCTCCTTTCATTCAGTCAGTAGCTTCAATCATTTCTGGACGTTTTTCAATGGCAAAAATCATTGAATATTGTAAATGCACAAACAGTAATTTCTCCACATTGCAAGGTGCAATTCTGAAATTTTTTGCTTTTTCCTGCTCCTCTTAGCATGATAAAGAAGATTCAAAGAGAGTGAGATGCCGGCTCCTTTCATTCAGTCAGTAGCTTCAATCATTTCTGGTATATGAATAACATGATGTTTTTCAATGGCAAAAATCAATGAATATTGTAAATGCACAAACAGTAATTTCTCCGCATTGCAAGGTGCAATTCTGAAATTTTTTGCGTTTTCCTGCTCCTCTTAGCATGATAAACAAGATTCAAAGAGAGTGAGATGCCAGCTCCTTTCATTCAGTCAGTAGCTTCAATCATTTCTGGACGTTTTTCAATGGCAAAAATCAATGAATATTGTAAATGCACAAACAGTAATTTCTCCGCATTGCAAGGTGCAATTCTGAAATTTTTTGCTTTTTCCTGCTCCTCTTAGCATGATAAAGAAGATTCAAAGAGAGTGAGATGCCAGCTCCTTTCATTCAGTCAGTAGCTTCAATCATTTCTGGACGTTTTTCAATGGCAAAAATCAATGAATATTGTAAATGCACAAACAGTAATTTCTCCGCATTGCAAGGTGCAATTCTGAAATTTTTTGCTTTTTCCTGCTCCTCTTAGCATGATAAAGAAGATTCAAAGAGAGTGAGATGCCAGCTCCTTTCATTCAGTCAGTAGCTTCAATCATTTCTGGACGTTTTTCAATGGCAAAAATCAATGAATATTGTAAATGCACAAAGAGTAATTTCTCCGCATTGCAAGGTGCAATTCTGAAATTTTTTGCTTTTTCCTGCTCCTCTTAGCATGATAAAGAAGATTCAAAGAGAGTGAGATGCCAGCTCCTTTCATTCAGTCAGTAGCTTCAATCATTTCTGGTATATGAATAACATGATGTTTTTCAATGGCAAAAATCAATGAATATTGTAAATGCACAAACAGTAATTTCTCCGCATTGCAAGGTGCAATTCTGAAATTTTTTGCGTTTTCCTGCTCCTCTTAGCATGATAAACAAGATTCAAAGAGAGTGAGATGCCAGCTCCTTTCATTCAGTCAGTAGCTTCAATCATTTCTGGACGTTTTTCAATGGCAAAAATCAATGAATATTGTAAATGCACAAACAGTAATTTCTCCGCATTGCAAGGTGAAATTCTGAAATTTTTTGCTTTTTCCTGCTCCTCTTAGCATGATAAAGAAGATTCAAAGAGAGTGAGATGCCAGCTCCTTTCATTCAGTCAGTAGCTTCAATCATTTCTGGTATATGAATAACATGATGTTTTTCAATGGCAAAAATCAATGAATATTGTAAATGCACAAACAGTAATTTCTCCGCATTGCAAGGTGCAATTCTGAAATTTTTTGCGTTTTCCTGCTCCTCTTAGCATGATAAACAAGATTCAAAGAGAGTGAGATGCCAGCTCCTTTCATTCAGTCAGTAGCTTCAATCATTTCTGGACGTTTTTCAATGGCAAAAATCAATGAATATTGTAAATGCACAAACAGTAATTTCTCCGCATTGCAAGTTGCAATTCTGAAATTTTTTGCTTTTTCCTGCTCCTCTTAGCATGATAAAGAAGATTCAAAGAGAGTGAGATGCCAGCTCCTTTCATTCAGTCAGTAGCTTCAATCATTTCTGGACGTTTTTCAATGGCAAAAATCAATGAATATTGTAAATGCACAAACAGTAATTTCTCCGCATTGCAAGGTGCAATTCTGAAATTTTTTGCTTTTTCCTGCTCCTCTTAGCATGATAAAGAAGATTCAAAGAGAGTGAGATGCCAGCTCCTTTCATTCAGTCAGTAGCTTCAATCATTTCTGGACGTTTTTCAATGGCAAAAATCAATGAATATTGTAAATGCACAAAGAGTAATTTCTCCGCATTGCAAGGTGCAATTCTGAAATTTTTTGCTTTTTCCTGCTCCTCTTAGCATGATAAAGAAGATTCAAAGAGAGTGAGATGCCAGCTCCTTTCATTCAGTCAGTAGCTTCAATCATTTCTGGTATATGAATAACATGATGTTTTTCAATGGCAAAAATCAATGAATATTGTAAATGCACAAACAGTAATTTCTCCGCATTGCAAGGTGCAATTCTGAAATTTTTTGCGTTTTCCTGCTCCTCTTAGCATGATAAACAAGATTCAAAGAGAGTGAGATGCCAGCTCCTTTCATTCAGTCAGTAGCTTCAATCATTTCTGGACGTTTTTCAATTACAAAAATCAATGAATATTGTAAATGCACAAACAGTAATTTCTCCGCATTGCAAGGTGCAATTCTGAAATTTTTTGCTTTTTCCTGCTCCTCTTAGCATGATAAAGAAGATTCAAAGAGAGTGAGATGCCAGCTCCTTTCATTCAGTCAGTAGCTTCAATCATTTCTGGACGTTTTTCAATGGCAAAAATCAATGAATATTGTAAATGCACAAACAGTAATTTCTCCGCATTGCAAGGTGCAATTCTGAAATTTTTTGCTTTTTCCTGCTCCTCTTAGCATGATAAAGAAGATTCAAAGAGAGTGAGATGCCAGCTCCTTTCATTCAGTCAGTAGCTTCAATCATTTCTGGACGTTTTTCAATGGCAAAAATCAATGAATATTGTAAATGCACAAAGAGTAATTTCTCCGCATTGCAAGGTGCAATTCTGAAATTTTTTGCTTTTTCCTGCTCCTCTTAGCATGATAAAGAAGATTCAAAGAGAGTGAGATGCCAGCTCCTTTCATTCAGTCAGTAGCTTCAAACATTTCTGGTATATGAATAACATGATGTTTTTCAATGGCAAAAATCAATGAATATTGTAAATGCACAAACAGTAATTTCTCCGCATTGCAAGGTGCAATTCTGAAATTTTTTGCTTTTTCCTGCTCCTCTTAGCATGATAAAGAAGATTCAAAGAGAGTGAGATGCCAGCTCCTTTCATTCAGTCAGTAGCTTCAATCATTTCTGGACGTTTTTCAATGGCAAAAATCATTGAATATTGTAAATGCACAAACAGTAATTTCTCCGCATTGCAAGGTGCAATTCTGAAATTTTTTGCTTTTTCCTGCTCCTCTTAGCATGATAAAGTAGATTCAAAGAGAGTGAGATGCCAGCTCCTTTCATTCAGTCAGTAGCTTCAATCATTTCTGGTATATGAATAACATGATGTTTTTCAATGGCAAAAATCAATGAATATTGTAAATGCACAAACAGTAATTTCTCCGCATTGCAAGGTGCAATTCTGAAATTTTTTGCTTTTTCCTGCTCCTCTTAGCATGATAAAGAAGATTCAAAGAGAGTGAGATGCCAGCTCCTTTCATTCAGTCAGTAGCTTCAATCATTTCTGGACGTTTTTCAATGGCAAAAATCATTGAATATTGTAAATGCACAAACAGTAATTTCTCCGCATTGCAAGGTGCAATTCTGAAATTTTTTGCTTTTTCCTGCTCCTCTTAGCATGATAAAGAAGATTCAAAGAGAGTGAGATGCCGGCTCCTTTCATTCAGTCAGTAGCTTCAATCATTTCTGGACGTTTTTCAATGGCAAAAATCAATGAATATTGTAAATGCACAAACAGTAATTTCTCCGCATTGCAAGGTGCAATTCTGAAATTTTTTGCTTTTTCCTGCTCCTCTGAGCATGATAAAGAAGATTCAAAGAGAGTGAGATGCCAGCTCCTTTCATTCAGTCAGTAGCTTCAATCATTTCTGGTATATGAATAACATGATGTTTTTCAATGGCAAAAATCAATGAATATTGTAAATGCACAAACAGTAATTTCTCCGCATTGCAAGGTGCAATTCTGAAATTTTTTGCGTTTTCCTGCTCCTCTTAGCATGGTAAACAAGATTCAAAGAGAGTGAGATGCCAGCTCCTTTCATTCAGTCAGTAGCTTCAATCATTTCTGGACGTTTTTCAATGGCAAAAATCAATGAATATTGTAAATGCACAAAGAGTAATTTCTCCGCATTGCAAGGTGCAATTCTGAAATTTTTTGCTTTTTCCTGCTCCTCTTAGCATGATAAAGAAGATTCAAAGAGAGTGAGATGCCAGCTCCTTTCATTCAGTCAGTAGCTTCAATCATTTCTGGTATATGAATAACATGATGTTTTTCAATGGCAAAAATCAATGAATATTGTAAATGCACAAACAGTAATTTCTCCGCATTGCAAGGTGCAATTCTGAAATTTTTTGCGTTTTCCTGCTCCTCTTAGCATGATAAACAAGATTCAAAGAGAGTGAGATGCCAGCTCCTTTCATTCAGTCAGTAGCTTCAATCATTTCTGGACGTTTTTCAATGGCAAAAATCAATGAATATTGTAAATGCACAAACAGTAATTTCTCCGCATTGCAAGGTGCAATTCTGAAATTTTTTGCTTTTTCCTGCTCCTCTTAGCATGATAAAGAAGATTCAAAGAGAGTGAGATGCCAGCTCCTTTCATTCAGTCAGTAGTTTCAATCATTTCTGGACGTTTTTCAATGGCAAAAATCAATGAATATTGTAAATGCACAAACAGTAATTTCTCCGCATTGCAAGGTGCAATTCTGAAATTTTTTGCTTTTTCCTGCTCCTCTTAGCATGATAAAGAAGATTCAAAGAGAGTGAGATGCCAGCTCCTTTCATTCAGTCAGTAGCTTCAATCATTTCTGGACGTTTTTCAATGGCAAAAATCAATGAATATTGTAAATGCACAAAGAGTAATTTCTCCGCATTGCAAGGTGCAATTCTGAAATTTTTTGCTTTTTCCTGCTCCTCTTAGCATGATAAAGAAGATTCAAAGAGAGTGAGATGCCAGCTCCTTTCATTCAGTCAGTAGCTTCAAACATTTCTGGTATATGAATAACATGATGTTTTTCAATGGCAAAAATCAATGAATATTGTAAATGCACAAACAGTAATTTCTCCGCATTGCAAGGTGCAATTCTGAAATTTTTTGCTTTTTCCTGCTCCTCTTAGCATGATAAAGAAGATTCAAAGAGAGTGAGATGCCAGCTCCTTTCATTCAGTCAGTAGCTTCAATCATTTCTGGACGTTTTTCAATGGCAAAAATCATTGAATATTGTAAATGCACAAACAGTAATTTCTCCGCATTGCAAGGTGCAATTCTGAAATTTTTTGCTTTTTCCTGCTCCTCTTAGCATGATAAAGTAGATTCAAAGAGAGTGAGATGCCAGCTCCTTTCATTCAGTCAGTAGCTTCAATCATTTCTGGTATATGAATAACATGATGTTTTTCAATGGCAAAAATCAATGAATATTGTAAATGCACAAACAGTAATTTCTCCGCATTGCAAGGTGCAATTCTGAAATTTTTTGCTTTTTCCTGCTCCTCTTAGCATGATAAAGAAGATTCAAAGAGAGTGAGATGCCAGCTCCTTTCATTCAGTCAGTAGCTTCAATCATTTCTGGACGTTTTTCAATGGCAAAAATCATTGAATATTGTAAATGCACAAAGAGTAATTTCTCCGCATTGCAAGGTGCAATTCTGAAATTTTTTGCTTTTTCCTGCTCCTCTTAGCATGATAAAGAAGATTCAAAGAGAGTGAGATGCCAGCTCCTTTCATTCAGTCAGTAGCTTCAAACATTTCTGGTATATGAATAACATGATGTTTTTCAATGGCAAAAATCAATGAATATTGTAAATGCACAAACAGTAATTTCTCCGCATTGCAAGGTGCAATTCTGAAATTTTTTGCTTTTTCCTGCTCCTCTTAGCATGATAAAGAAGATTCAAAGAGAGTGAGATGCCAGCTCCTTTCATTCAGTCAGTAGCTTCAATCATTTCTGGACGTTTTTCAATGGCAAAAATCATTGAATATTGTAAATGCACAAACAGTAATTTCTCCGCATTGCAAGGTGCAATTCTGAAATTTTTTGCTTTTTCCTGCTCCTCTTAGCATGATAAAGTAGATTCAAAGAGAGTGAGATGCCAGCTCCTTTCATTCAGTCAGTAGCTTCAATCATTTCTGGTATATGAATAACATGATGTTTTTCAATGGCAAAAATCAATGAATATTGTAAATGCACAAACAGTAATTTCTCCGCATTGCAAGGTGCAATTCTGAAATTTTTTGCTTTTTCCTGCTCCTCTTAGCATGATAAAGAAGATTCAAAGAGAGTGAGATGCCAGCTCCTTTCATTCAGTCAGTAGCTTCAATCATTTCTGGACGTTTTTCAATGGCAAAAATCATTGAATATTGTAAATGCACAAACAGTAATTTCTCCGCATTGCAAGGTGCAATTCTGAAATTTTTTGCTTTTTCCTGCTCCTCTTAGCATGATAAAGAAGATTCAAAGAGAGTGAGATGCCGGCTCCTTTCATTCAGTCAGTAGCTTCAATCATTTCTGGTATATGAATAACATGATGTTTTTCAATGGCAAAAATCAATGAATATTGTAAATGCACAAACAGTAATTTCTCCGCATTGCAAGGTGCAATTCTGAAATTTTTTGCGTTTTCCTGCTCCTCTTAGCATGATAAACAAGATTCAAAGAGAGTGAGATGCCAGCTCCTTTCATTCAGTCAGTAGTTTCAATCATTTCTGGACGTTTTTCAATGGCAAAAATCAATGAATATTGTAAATGCACAAACAGTAATTTCTCCGCATTGCAAGGTGCAATTCTGAAATTTTTTGCTTTTTCCTGCTCCTCTTAGCATGATAAAGAAGATTCAAAGAGAGTGAGATGCCAGCTCCTTTCATTCAGTCAGTAGCTTCAATCATTTCTGGACGTTTTTCAATGGCAAAAATCAATGAATATTGTAAATGCACAAAGAGTAATTTCTCCGCATTGCAAGGTGCAATTCTGAAATTTTTTGCTTTTTCCTGCTCCTCTTAGCATGATAAAGAAGATTCAAAGAGAGTGAGATGCCAGCTCCTTTCATTCAGTCAGTAGCTTCAAACATTTCTGGTATATGAATAACATGATGTTTTTCAATGGCAAAAATCAATGAATATTGTAAATGCACAAACAGTAATTTCTCCGCATTGCAAGGTGCAATTCTGAAATTTTTTGCTTTTTCCTGCTCCTCTTAGCATGATAAAGAAGATTCAAAGAGAGTGAGATGCCAGCTCCTTTCATTCAGTCAGTAGCTTCAATCATTTCTGGACGTTTTTCAATGGCAAAAATCATTGAATATTGTAAATGCACAAACAGTAATTTCTCCGCATTGCAAGGTGCAATTCTGAAATTTTTTGCTTTTTCCTGCTCCTCTTAGCATGATAAAGTAGATTCAAAGAGAGTGAGATGCCAGCTCCTTTCATTCAGTCAGTAGCTTCAATCATTTCTGGTATATGAATAACATGATGTTTTTCAATGGCAAAAATCAATGAATATTGTAAATGCACAAACAGTAATTTCTCCGCATTGCAAGGTGCAATTCTGAAATTTTTTGCTTTTTCCTGCTCCTCTTAGCATGATAAAGAAGATTCAAAGAGAGTGAGATGCCAGCTCCTTTCATTCAGTCAGTAGCTTCAATCATTTCTGGACGTTTTTCAATGGCAAAAATCATTGAATATTGTAAATGCACAAACAGTAATTTCTCCGCATTGCAAGGTGCAATTCTGAAATTTTTTGCTTTTTCCTGCTCCTCTTAGCATGATAAAGAAGATTCAAAGAGAGTGAGATGCCGGCTCCTTTCATTCAGTCAGTAGCTTCAATCATTTCTGGTATATGAATAACATGATGTTTTTCAATGGCAAAAATCAATGAATATTGTAAATGCACAAACAGTAATTTCTCCGCATTGCAAGGTGCAATTCTGAAATTTTTTGCGTTTTCCTGCTCCTCTTAGCATGATAAACAAGATTCAAAGAGAGTGAGATGCCAGCTCCTTTCATTCAGTCAGTAGCTTCAATCATTTCTGGACGTTTTTCAATGGCAAAAATCAATGAATATTGTAAATGCACAAACAGTAATTTCTCCGCATTGCAAGGTGCAATTCTGAAATTTTTTGCTTTTTCCTGCTCCTCTTAGCATGATAAAGAAGATTCAAAGAGAGTGAGATGCCAGCTCCTTTCATTCAGTCAGTAGCTTCAATCATTTCTGGACGTTTTTCAATGGCAAAAATCAATGAATATTGTAAATGCACAAACAGTAATTTCTCCGCATTGCAAGGTGCAATTCTGAAATTTTTTGCTTTTTCCTGCTCCTCTTAGCATGATAAAGAAGATTCAAAGAGAGTGAGATGCCAGCTCCTTTCATTCAGTCAGTAGCTTCAATCATTTCTGGACGTTTTTCAATGGCAAAAATCAATGAATATTGTAAATGCACAAAGAGTAATTTCTCCGCATTGCAAGGTGCAATTCTGAAATTTTTTGCTTTTTCCTGCTCCTCTTAGCATGATAAAGAAGATTCAAAGAGAGTGAGATGCCAGCTCCTTTCATTCAGTCAGTAGCTTCAATCATTTCTGGACGTTTTTCAATGGCAAAAATCAATGAATATTGTAAATGCACAAAGAGTAATTTCTCCGCATTGCAAGGTGCAATTCTGAAATTTTTTGCTTTTTCCTGCTCCTCTTAGCATGATAAAGAAGATTCAAAGAGAGTGAGATGCCAGCTCCTTTCATTCAGTCAGTAGCTTCAAACATTTCTGGTATATGAATAACATGATGTTTTTCAATGGCAAAAATCAATGAATATTGTAAATGCACAAACAGTAATTTCTCCGCATTGCAAGGTGCAATTCTGAAATTTTTTGCTTTTTCCTGCTCCTCTTAGCATGATAAAGAAGATTCAAAGAGAGTGAGATGCCAGCTCCTTTCATTCAGTCAGTAGCTTCAATCATTTCTGGACGTTTTTCAATGGCAAAAATCATTGAATATTGTAAATGCACAAACAGTAATTTCTCCGCATTGCAAGGTGCAATTCTGAAATTTTTTGCTTTTTCCTGCTCCTCTTAGCATGATAAAGTAGATTCAAAGAGAGTGAGATGCCAGCTCCTTTCATTCAGTCAGTAGCTTCAATCATTTCTGGTATATGAATAACATGATGTTTTTCAATGGCAAAAATCAATGAATATTGTAAATGCACAAACAGTAATTTCTCCGCATTGCAAGGTGCAATTCTGAAATTTTTTGCTTTTTCCTGCTCCTCTTAGCATGATAAAGAAGATTCAAAGAGAGTGAGATGCCAGCTCCTTTCATTCAGTCAGTAGCTTCAATCATTTCTGGACGTTTTTCAATGGCAAAAATCATTGAATATTGTAAATGCACAAACAGTAATTTCTCCACATTGCAAGGTGCAATTCTGAAATTTTTTGCTTTTTCCTGCTCCTCTTAGCATGATAAAGAAGATTCAAAGAGAGTGAGATGCCGGCTCCTTTCATTCAGTCAGTAGCTTCAATCATTTCTGGTATATGAATAACATGATGTTTTTCAATGGCAAAAATCAATGAATATTGTAAATGCACAAACAGTAATTTCTCCGCATTGCAAGGTGCAATTCTGAAATTTTTTGCGTTTTCCTGCTCCTCTTAGCATGATAAACAAGATTCAAAGAGAGTGAGATGCCAGCTCCTTTCATTCAGTCAGTAGCTTCAATCATTTCTGGACGTTTTTCAATGGCAAAAATCAATGAATATTGTAAATGCACAAACAGTAATTTCTCCGCATTGCAAGGTGCAATTCTGAAATTTTTTGCTTTTTCCTGCTCCTCTTAGCATGATAAAGAAGATTCAAAGAGAGTGAGATGCCAGCTCCTTTCATTCAGTCAGTAGCTTCAATCATTTCTGGACGTTTTTCAATGGCAAAAATCAATGAATATTGTAAATGCACAAACAGTAATTTCTCCGCATTGCAAGGTGCAATTCTGAAATTTTTTGCTTTTTCCTGCTCCTCTTAGCATGATAAAGAAGATTCAAAGAGAGTGAGATGCCAGCTCCTTTCATTCAGTCAGTAGCTTCAATCATTTCTGGACGTTTTTCAATGGCAAAAATCAATGAATATTGTAAATGCACAAAGAGTAATTTCTCCGCATTGCAAGGTGCAATTCTGAAATTTTTTGCTTTTTCCTGCTCCTCTTAGCATGATAAAGAAGATTCAAAGAGAGTGAGATGCCAGCTCCTTTCATTCAGTCAGTAGCTTCAATCATTTCTGGTATATGAATAACATGATGTTTTTCAATGGCAAAAATCAATGAATATTGTAAATGCACAAACAGTAATTTCTCCGCATTGCAAGGTGCAATTCTGAAATTTTTTGCGTTTTCCTGCTCCTCTTAGCATGATAAACAAGATTCAAAGAGAGTGAGATGCCAGCTCCTTTCATTCAGTCAGTAGCTTCAATCATTTCTGGACGTTTTTCAATGGCAAAAATCAATGAATATTGTAAATGCACAAACAGTAATTTCTCCGCATTGCAAGGTGAAATTCTGAAATTTTTTGCTTTTTCCTGCTCCTCTTAGCATGATAAAGAAGATTCAAAGAGAGTGAGATGCCAGCTCCTTTCATTCAGTCAGTAGCTTCAATCATTTCTGGTATATGAATAACATGATGTTTTTCAATGGCAAAAATCAATGAATATTGTAAATGCACAAACAGTAATTTCTCCGCATTGCAAGGTGCAATTCTGAAATTTTTTGCGTTTTCCTGCTCCTCTTAGCATGATAAACAAGATTCAAAGAGAGTGAGATGCCAGCTCCTTTCATTCAGTCAGTAGCTTCAATCATTTCTGGACGTTTTTCAATGGCAAAAATCAATGAATATTGTAAATGCACAAACAGTAATTTCTCCGCATTGCAAGTTGCAATTCTGAAATTTTTTGCTTTTTCCTGCTCCTCTTAGCATGATAAAGAAGATTCAAAGAGAGTGAGATGCCAGCTCCTTTCATTCAGTCAGTAGCTTCAATCATTTCTGGACGTTTTTCAATGGCAAAAATCAATGAATATTGTAAATGCACAAACAGTAATTTCTCCGCATTGCAAGGTGCAATTCTGAAATTTTTTGCTTTTTCCTGCTCCTCTTAGCATGATAAAGAAGATTCAAAGAGAGTGAGATGCCAGCTCCTTTCATTCAGTCAGTAGCTTCAATCATTTCTGGACGTTTTTCAATGGCAAAAATCAATGAATATTGTAAATGCACAAAGAGTAATTTCTCCGCATTGCAAGGTGCAATTCTGAAATTTTTTGCTTTTTCCTGCTCCTCTTAGCATGATAAAGAAGATTCAAAGAGAGTGAGATGCCAGCTCCTTTCATTCAGTCAGTAGCTTCAATCATTTCTGGTATATGAATAACATGATGTTTTTCAATGGCAAAAATCAATGAATATTGTAAATGCACAAACAGTAATTTCTCCGCATTGCAAGGTGCAATTCTGAAATTTTTTGCGTTTTCCTGCTCCTCTTAGCATGATAAACAAGATTCAAAGAGAGTGAGATGCCAGCTCCTTTCATTCAGTCAGTAGCTTCAATCATTTCTGGACGTTTTTCAATTACAAAAATCAATGAATATTGTAAATGCACAAACAGTAATTTCTCCGCATTGCAAGGTGCAATTCTGAAATTTTTTGCTTTTTCCTGCTCCTCTTAGCATGATAAAGAAGATTCAAAGAGAGTGAGATGCCAGCTCCTTTCATTCAGTCAGTAGCTTCAATCATTTCTGGACGTTTTTCAATGGCAAAAATCAATGAATATTGTAAATGCACAAACAGTAATTTCTCCGCATTGCAAGGTGCAATTCTGAAATTTTTTGCTTTTTCCTGCTCCTCTTAGCATGATAAAGAAGATTCAAAGAGAGTGAGATGCCAGCTCCTTTCATTCAGTCAGTAGCTTCAATCATTTCTGGACGTTTTTCAATGGCAAAAATCAATGAATATTGTAAATGCACAAAGAGTAATTTCTCCGCATTGCAAGGTGCAATTCTGAAATTTTTTGCTTTTTCCTGCTCCTCTTAGCATGATAAAGAAGATTCAAAGAGAGTGAGATGCCAGCTCCTTTCATTCAGTCAGTAGCTTCAAACATTTCTGGTATATGAATAACATGATGTTTTTCAATGGCAAAAATCAATGAATATTGTAAATGCACAAACAGTAATTTCTCCGCATTGCAAGGTGCAATTCTGAAATTTTTTGCTTTTTCCTGCTCCTCTTAGCATGATAAAGAAGATTCAAAGAGAGTGAGATGCCAGCTCCTTTCATTCAGTCAGTAGCTTCAATCATTTCTGGACGTTTTTCAATGGCAAAAATCATTGAATATTGTAAATGCACAAACAGTAATTTCTCCGCATTGCAAGGTGCAATTCTGAAATTTTTTGCTTTTTCCTGCTCCTCTTAGCATGATAAAGTAGATTCAAAGAGAGTGAGCTGCCAGCTCCTTTCATTCAGTCAGTAGCTTCAATCATTTCTGGTATATGAATAACATGATGTTTTTCAATGGCAAAAATCAATGAATATTGTAAATGCACAAACAGTAATTTCTCCGCATTGCAAGGTGCAATTCTGAAATTTTTTGCTTTTTCCTGCTCCTCTTAGCATGATAAAGAAGATTCAAAGAGAGTGAGATGCCAGCTCCTTTCATTCAGTCAGTAGCTTCAATCATTTCTGGACGTTTTTCAATGGCAAAAATCATTGAATATTGTAAATGCACAAACAGTAATTTCTCCGCATTGCAAGGTGCAATTCTGAAATTTTTTGCTTTTTCCTGCTCCTCTTAGCATGATAAAGAAGATTCAAAGAGAGTGAGATGCCGGCTCCTTTCATTCAGTCAGTAGCTTCAATCATTTCTGGACGTTTTTCAATGGCAAAAATCAATGAATATTGTAAATGCACAAACAGTAATTTCTCCGCATTGCAAGGTGCAATTCTGAAATTTTTTGCTTTTTCCTGCTCCTCTGAGCATGATAAAGAAGATTCAAAGAGAGTGAGATGCCAGCTCCTTTCATTCAGTCAGTAGCTTCAATCATTTCTGGTATATGAATAACATGATGTTTTTCAATGGCAAAAATCAATGAATATTGTAAATGCACAAACAGTAATTTCTCCGCATTGCAAGGTGCAATTCTGAAATTTTTTGCGTTTTCCTGCTCCTCTTAGCATGGTAAACAAGATTCAAAGAGAGTGAGATGCCAGCTCCTTTCATTCAGTCAGTAGCTTCAATCATTTCTGGACGTTTTTCAATGGCAAAAATCAATGAATATTGTAAATGCACAAAGAGTAATTTCTCCGCATTGCAAGGTGCAATTCTGAAATTTTTTGCTTTTTCCTGCTCCTCTTAGCATGATAAAGAAGATTCAAAGAGAGTGAGATGCCAGCTCCTTTCATTCAGTCAGTAGCTTCAATCATTTCTGGTATATGAATAACATGATGTTTTTCAATGGCAAAAATCAATGAATATTGTAAATGCACAAACAGTAATTTCTCCGCATTGCAAGGTGCAATTCTGAAATTTTTTGCGTTTTCCTGCTCCTCTTAGCATGATAAACAAGATTCAAAGAGAGTGAGATGCCAGCTCCTTTCATTCAGTCAGTAGCTTCAATCATTTCTGGACGTTTTTCAATGGCAAAAATCAATGAATATTGTAAATGCACAAACAGTAATTTCTCCGCATTGCAAGGTGCAATTCTGAAATTTTTTGCTTTTTCCTGCTCCTCTTAGCATGATAAAGAAGATTCAAAGAGAGTGAGATGCCAGCTCCTTTCATTCAGTCAGTAGTTTCAATCATTTCTGGACGTTTTTCAATGGCAAAAATCAATGAATATTGTAAATGCACAAACAGTAATTTCTCCGCATTGCAAGGTGCAATTCTGAAATTTTTTGCTTTTTCCTGCTCCTCTTAGCATGATAAAGAAGATTCAAAGAGAGTGAGATGCCAGCTCCTTTCATTCAGTCAGTAGCTTCAATCATTTCTGGACGTTTTTCAATGGCAAAAATCAATGAATATTGTAAATGCACAAAGAGTAATTTCTCCGCATTGCAAGGTGCAATTCTGAAATTTTTTGCTTTTTCCTGCTCCTCTTAGCATGATAAAGAAGATTCAAAGAGAGTGAGATGCCAGCTCCTTTCATTCAGTCAGTAGCTTCAAACATTTCTGGTATATGAATAACATGATGTTTTTCAATGGCAAAAATCAATGAATATTGTAAATGCACAAACAGTAATTTCTCCGCATTGCAAGGTGCAATTCTGAAATTTTTTGCTTTTTCTTGCTCCTCTTAGCATGATAAAGAAGATTCAAAGAGAGTGAGATGCCAGCTCCTTTCATTCAGTCAGTAGCTTCAATCATTTCTGGACGTTTTTCAATGGCAAAAATCATTGAATATTGTAAATGCACAAACAGTAATTTCTCCGCATTGCAAGGTGCAATTCTGAAATTTTTTGCTTTTTCCTGCTCCTCTTAGCATGATAAAGTAGATTCAAAGAGAGTGAGATGCCAGCTCCTTTCATTCAGTCAGTAGCTTCAATCATTTCTGGTATATGAATAACATGATGTTTTTCAATGGCAAAAATCAATGAATATTGTAAATGCACAAACAGTAATTTCTCCGCATTGCAAGGTGCAATTCTGAAATTTTTTGCTTTTTCCTGCTCCTCTTAGCATGATAAAGAAGATTCAAAGAGAGTGAGATGCCAGCTCCTTTCATTCAGTCAGTAGCTTCAATCATTTCTGGACGTTTTTCAATGGCAAAAATCATTGAATATTGTAAATGCACAAACAGTAATTTCTCCGCATTGCAAGGTGCAATTCTGAAATTTTTTGCTTTTTCCTGCTCCTCTTAGCATGATAAAGAAGATTCAAAGAGAGTGAGATGCCGGCTCCTTTCATTCAGTCAGTAGCTTCAATCATTTCTGGTATATGAATAACATGATGTTTTTCAATGGCAAAAATCAATGAATATTGTAAATGCACAAACAGTAATTTCTCCGCATTGCAAGGTGCAATTCTGAAATTTTTTGCGTTTTCCTGCTCCTCTTAGCATGATAAACAAGATTCAAAGAGAGTGAGATGCCAGCTCCTTTCATTCAGTCAGTAGCTTCAATCATTTCTGGACGTTTTTCAATGGCAAAAATCAATGAATATTGTAAATGCACAAACAGTAATTTCTCCGCATTGCAAGGTGCAATTCTGAAATTTTTTGCTTTTTCCTGCTCCTCTTAGCATGATAAAGAAGATTCAAAGAGAGTGAGATGCCAGCTCCTTTCATTCAGTCAGTAGCTTCAATCATTTCTGGACGTTTTTCAATGGCAAAAATCAATGAATATTGTAAATGCACAAACAGTAATTTCTCCGCATTGCAAGGTGCAATTCTGAAATTTTTTGCTTTTTCCTGCTCCTCTTAGCATGATAAAGAAGATTCAAAGAGAGTGAGATGCCAGCTCCTTTCATTCAGTCAGTAGCTTCAATCATTTCTGGACGTTTTTCAATGGCAAAAATCAATGAATATTGTAAATGCACAAAGAGTAATTTCTCCGCATTGCAAGGTGCAATTCTGAAATTTTTTGCTTTTTCCTGCTCCTCTTAGCATGATAAAGAAGATTCAAATAGAGTGAGATGCCAGCTCCTTTCAT
The DNA here is from genome assembly GCF_046119375.1 of Phyllobates terribilis. Lineage (NCBI taxonomy): Eukaryota > Metazoa > Chordata > Amphibia > Anura > Dendrobatidae > Phyllobates > Phyllobates terribilis. The sequence continues at coordinate 59,694 of NW_027364733.1, forward strand.
TCAGTCAGTAGCTTCAATCATTTCTGGTATATGAATAACATGATGTTTTTCAATGGCAAAAATCAATGAATATTGTAAATGCACAAACAGTAATTTCTCCGCATTGCAAGGTGCAATTCTGAAATTTTTTGCGTTTTCCTGCTCCTCTTAGCATGATAAACAAGATTCAAAGAGAGTGAGATGCCAGCTCCTTTCATTCAGTCAGTAGCTTCAATCATTTCTGGACGTTTTTCAATGGCAAAAATCAATGAATATTGTAAATGCACAAACAGTAATTTCTCCGCATTGCAAGGTGAAATTCTGAAATTTTTTGCTTTTTCCTGCTCCTCTTAGCATGATAAAGAAGATTCAAAGAGAGTGAGATGCCAGCTCCTTTCATTCAGTCAGTAGCTTCAATCATTTCTGGTATATGAATAACATGATGTTTTTCAATGGCAAAAATCAATGAATATTGTAAATGCACAAACAGTAATTTCTCCGCATTGCAAGGTGCAATTCTGAAATTTTTTGCGTTTTCCTGCTCCTCTTAGCATGATAAACAAGATTCAAAGAGAGTGAGATGCCAGCTCCTTTCATTCAGTCAGTAGCTTCAATCATTTCTGGACGTTTTTCAATGGCAAAAATCAATGAATATTGTAAATGCACAAACAGTAATTTCTCCGCATTGCAAGTTGCAATTCTGAAATTTTTTGCTTTTTCCTGCTCCTCTTAGCATGATAAAGAAGATTCAAAGAGAGTGAGATGCCAGCTCCTTTCATTCAGTCAGTAGCTTCAATCATTTCTGGACGTTTTTCAATGGCAAAAATCAATGAATATTGTAAATGCACAAAGAGTAATTTCTCCGCATTGCAAGGTGCAATTCTGAAATTTTTTGCTTTTTCCTGCTCCTCTTAGCATGATAAAGAAGATTCAAAGAGAGTGAGATGCCAGCTCCTTTCATTCAGTCAGTAGCTTCAATCATTTCTGGTATATGAATAACATGATGTTTTTCAATGGCAAAAATCAATGAATATTGTAAATGCACAAACAGTAATTTCTCCGCATTGCAAGGTGCAATTCTGAAATTTTTTGCGTTTTCCTGCTCCTCTTAGCATGATAAACAAGATTCAAAGAGAGTGAGATGCCAGCTCCTTTCATTCAGTCAGTAGCTTCAATCATTTCTGGACGTTTTTCAATGGCAAAAATCAATGAATATTGTAAATGCACAAACAGTAATTTCTCCGCATTGCAAGGTGAAATTCTGAAATTTTTTGCTTTTTCCTGCTCCTCTTAGCATGATAAAGAAGATTCAAAGAGAGTGAGATGCCAGCTCCTTTCATTCAGTCAGTAGCTTCAATCATTTCTGGACGTTTTTCAATGGCAAAAATCATTGAATATTGTAAATGCACAAACAGTAATTTCTCCGCATTGCAAGGTGCAATTCTGAAATTTTTTGCTTTTTCCTGCTCCTCTTAGCATGATAAAGAAGATTCAAAGAGAGTGAGATGCCGGCTCCTTTCATTCAGTCAGTAGCTTCAATCATTTCTGGTATATGAATAACATGATGTTTTTCAATGGCAAAAATCAATGAATATTGTAAATGCACAAACAGTAATTTCTCCGCATTGCAAGGTGCAATTCTGAAATTTTTTGCGTTTTCCTGCTCCTCTTAGCATGATAAACAAGATTCAAAGAGAGTGAGATGCCAGCTCCTTTCATTCAGTCAGTAGCTTCAATCATTTCTGGACGTTTTTCAATGGCAAAAATCAATGAATATTGTAAATGCACAAACAGTAATTTCTCCGCATTGCAAGGTGCAATTCTGAAATTTTTTGCTTTTTCCTGCTCCTCTTAGCATGATAAAGAAGATTCAAAGAGAGTGAGATGCCAGCTCCTTTCATTCAGTCAGTAGCTTCAATCATTTCTGGACGTTTTTCAATGGCAAAAATCAATGAATATTGTAAATGCACAAACAGTAATTTCTCCGCATTGCAAGGTGCAATTCTGAAATTTTTTGCTTTTTCCTGCTCCTCTTAGCATGATAAAGAAGATTCAAAGAGAGTGAGATGCCAGCTCCTTTCATTCAGTCAGTAGCTTCAATCATTTCTGGACGTTTTTCAATGGCAAAAATCAATGAATATTGTAAATGCACAAAGAGTAATTTCTCCGCATTGCAAGGTGCAATTCTGAAATTTTTTGCTTTTTCCTGCTCCTCTTAGCATGATAAAGAAGATTCAAAGAGAGTGAGATGCCAGCTCCTTTCATTCAGTCAGTAGCTTCAATCATTTCTGGTATATGAATAACATGATGTTTTTCAATGGCAAAAATCAATGAATATTGTAAATGCACAAACAGTAATTTCTCCGCATTGCAAGGTGCAATTCTGAAATTTTTTGCGTTTTCCTGCTCCTCTTAGCATGATAAACAAGATTCAAAGAGAGTGAGATGCCAGCTCCTTTCATTCAGTCAGTAGCTTCAATCATTTCTGGACGTTTTTCAATGGCAAAAATCAATGAATATTGTAAATGCACAAACAGTAATTTCTCCGCATTGCAAGGTGAAATTCTGAAATTTTTTGCTTTTTCCTGCTCCTCTTAGCATGATAAAGAAGATTCAAAGAGAGTGAGATGCCAGCTCCTTTCATTCAGTCAGTAGCTTCAATCATTTCTGGTATATGAATAACATGATGTTTTTCAATGGCAAAAATCAATGAATATTGTAAATGCACAAACAGTAATTTCTCCGCATTGCAAGGTGCAATTCTGAAATTTTTTGCGTTTTCCTGCTCCTCTTAGCATGATAAACAAGATTCAAAGAGAGTGAGATGCCAGCTCCTTTCATTCAGTCAGTAGCTTCAATCATTTCTGGACGTTTTTCAATGGCAAAAATCAATGAATATTGTAAATGCACAAACAGTAATTTCTCCGCATTGCAAGTTGCAATTCTGAAATTTTTTGCTTTTTCCTGCTCCTCTTAGCATGATAAAGAAGATTCAAAGAGAGTGAGATGCCAGCTCCTTTCATTCAGTCAGTAGCTTCAATCATTTCTGGACGTTTTTCAATGGCAAAAATCAATGAATATTGTAAATGCACAAACAGTAATTTCTCCGCATTGCAAGGTGCAATTCTGAAATTTTTTGCTTTTTCCTGCTCCTCTTAGCATGATAAAGAAGATTCAAAGAGAGTGAGATGCCAGCTCCTTTCATTCAGTCAGTAGCTTCAATCATTTCTGGTATATGAATAACATGATGTTTTTCAATGGCAAAAATCAATGAATATTGTAAATGCACAAACAGTAATTTCTCCGCATTGCAAGGTGCAATTCTGAAATTTTTTGCGTTTTCCTGCTCCTCTTAGCATGATAAACAAGATTCAAAGAGAGTGAGATGCCAGCTCCTTTCATTCAGTCAGTAGCTTCAATCATTTCTGGACGTTTTTCAATGGCAAAAATCAATGAATATTGTAAATGCACAAACAGTAATTTCTCCGCATTGCAAGGTGAAATTCTGAAATTTTTTGCTTTTTCCTGCTCCTCTTAGCATGATAAAGAAGATTCAAAGAGAGTGAGATGCCAGCTCCTTTCATTCAGTCAGTAGCTTCAATCATTTCTGGTATATGAATAACATGATGTTTTTCAATGGCAAAAATCAATGAATATTGTAAATGCACAAACAGTAATTTCTCCGCATTGCAAGGTGCAATTCTGAAATTTTTTGCTTTTTCCTGCTCCTCTTAGCATGATAAAGAAGATTCAAAGAGAGTGAGATGCCAGCTCCTTTCATTCAGTCAGTAGCTTCAATCATTTCTGGTATATGAATAACATGATGTTTTTCAATGGCAAAAATCAATGAATATTGTAAATGCACAAACAGTAATTTCTCCGCATTGCAAGGTGCAATTCTGAAATTTTTTGCGTTTTCCTGCTCCTCTTAGCATGATAAACAAGATTCAAAGAGAGTGAGATGCCAGCTCCTTTCATTCAGTCAGTAGCTTCAATCATTTCTGGACGTTTTTCAATGGCAAAAATCAATGAATATTGTAAATGCACAAACAGTAATTTCTCCGCATTGCAAGGTGAAATTCTGAAATTTTTTGCTTTTTCCTGCTCCTCTTAGCATGATAAAGAAGATTCAAAGAGAGTGAGATGCCAGCTCCTTTCATTCAGTCAGTAGCTTCAATCATTTCTGGTATATGAATAACATGATGTTTTTCAATGGCAAAAATCAATGAATATTGTAAATGCACAAACAGTAATTTCTCCGCATTGCAAGGTGCAATTCTGAAATTTTTTGCTTTTTCCTGCTCCTCTTAGCATGATAAAGAAGATTCAAAGAGAGTGAGATGCCAGCTCCTTTCATTCAGTCAGTAGCTTCAATCATTTCTGGTATATGAATAACATGATGTTTTTCAATGGCAAAAATCAATGAATATTGTAAATGCACAAACAGTAATTTCTCCGCATTGCAAGGTGCAATTCTGAAATTTTTTGCGTTTTCCTGCTCCTCTTAGCATGATAAACAAGATTCAAAGAGAGTGAGATGCCAGCTCCTTTCATTCAGTCAGTAGCTTCAATCATTTCTGGACGTTTTTCAATGGCAAAAATCAATGAATATTGTAAATGCACAAACAGTAATTTCTCCGCATTGCAAGGTGAAATTCTGAAATTTTTTGCTTTTTCCTGCTCCTCTTAGCATGATAAAGAAGATTCAAAGAGAGTGAGATGCCAGCTCCTTTCATTCAGTCAGTAGCTTCAATCATTTCTGGTATATGAATAACATGATGTTTTTCAATGGCAAAAATCAATGAATATTGTAAATGCACAAACAGTAATTTCTCCGAATTGCAAGGTGCAATTCTGAAATTTTTTGCGTTTTCCTGCTCCTCTTAGCATGATAAACAAGATTCAAAGAGAGTGAGATGCCAGCTCCTTTCATTCAGTCAGTAGCTTCAATCATTTCTGGACGTTTTTCAATGGCAAAAATCAATGAATATTGTAAATGCACAAACAGTAATTTCTCCGCATTGCAAGTTGCAATTCTGAAATTTTTTGCTTTTTCCTGCTCCTCTTAGCATGATAAAGAAGATTCAAAGAGAGTGAGATGCCAGCTCCTTTCATTCAGTCAGTAGCTTCAATCATTTCTGGACGTTTTTCAATGGCAAAAATCAATGAATATTGTAAATGCACAAACAGTAATTTCTCCGCATTGCAAGGTGCAATTCTGAAATTTTTTGCTTTTTCCTGCTCCTCTTAGCATGATAAAGAAGATTCAAAGAGAGTGAGATGCCAGCTCCTTTCATTCAGTCAGTAGCTTCAATCATTTCCGGACGTTTTTCAATGGCAAAAATCAATGAATATTGTAAATGCACAAAGAGTAATTTCTCCGCATTGCAAGGTGCAATTCTGAAATTTTTTGCTTTTTCCTGCTCCTCTTAGCATGATAAAGAAGATTCAAAGAGAGTGAGATGCCAGCTCCTTTCATTCAGTCAGTAGCTTCAATCATTTCTGGTATATGAATAACATGATGTTTTTCAATGGCAAAAATCAATGAATATTGTAAATGCACAAACAGTAATTTCTCCGCATTGCAAGGTGCAATTCTGAAATTTTTTGCGTTTTCCTGCTCCTCTTAGCATGATAAACAAGATTCAAAGAGAGTGAGATGCCAGCTCCTTTCATTCAGTCAGTAGCTTCAATCATTTCTGGACGTTTTTCAATGGCAAAAATCAATGAATATTGTAAATGCACAAACAGTAATTTCTCCGCATTGCAAGGTGAAATTCTGAAATTTTTTGCTTTTTCCTGCTCCTCTTAGCATGATAAAGAAGATTCAAAGAGAGTGAGATGCCAGCTCCTTTCATTCAGTCAGTAGCTTCAATCATTTCTGGTATATGAATAACATGATGTTTTTCAATGGCAAAAATCAATGAATATTGTAAATGCACAAACAGTAATTTCTCCGCATTGCAAGGTGCAATTCTGAAATTTTTTGCGTTTTCCTGCTCCTCTTAGCATGATAAACAAGATTCAAAGAGAGTGAGATGCCAGCTCCTTTCATTCAGTCAGTAGCTTCAATCATTTCTGGACGTTTTTCAATGGCAAAAATCAATGAATATTGTAAATGCACAAACAGTAATTTCTCCGCATTGCAAGGTGCAATTCTGAAATTTTTTGCTTTTTCCTGCTCCTCTTAGCATGATAAAGAAGATTCAAAGAGAGTGAGATGCCAGCTCCTTTCATTCAGTCAGTAGCTTCAATCATTTCTGGACGTTTTTCAATGGCAAAAATCAATGAATATTGTAAATGCACAAACAGTAATTTCTCCGCATTGCAAGGTGCAATTCTGAAATTTTTTGCTTTTTCCTGCTCCTCTTAGCATGATAAAGAAGATTCAAAGAGAGTGAGATGCCAGCTCCTTTCATTCAGTCAGTAGCTTCAATCATTTCTGGACGTTTTTCAATGGCAAAAATCAATGAATATTGTAAATGCACAAAGAGTAATTTCTCCGCATTGCAAGGTGCAATTCTGAAATTTTTTGCTTTTTCCTGCTCCTCTGAGCATGATAAAGAAGATTCAAAGAGAGTGAGATGCCAGCTCCTTTCATTCAGTCAGTAGCTTCAATCATTTCTGGTATATGAATAACATGATGTTTTTCAATGGCAAAAATCAATGAATATTGTAAATGCACAAACAGTAATTTCTCCGCATTGCAAGGTGCAATTCTGAAATTTTTTGCGTTTTCCTGCTCCTCTTAGCATGGTAAACAAGATTCAAAGAGAGTGAGATGCCAGCTCCTTTCATTCAGTCAGTAGCTTCAATCATTTCTGGACGTTTTTCAATGGCAAAAATCAATGAATATTGTAAATGCACAAACAGTAATTTCTCCGCATTGCAAGGTGCAATTCTGAAATTTTTTGCTTTTTCCTGCTCCTCTTAGCATGATAAAGAAGATTCAAAGAGAGTGAGATGCCAGCTCCTTTCATTCAGTCAGTAGCTTCAATCATTTCTGGACGTTTTTCAATGGCAAAAATCAATGAATATTGTAAATGCACAAACAGTAATTTCTCCGCATTGCAAGGTGCAATTCTGAAATTTTTTGCTTTTTCCTGCTCCTCTTAGCATGATAAAGAAGATTCAAAGAGAGTGAGATGCCAGCTCCTTTCATTCAGTCAGTAGCTTCAATCATTTCTGGACGTTTTTCAATGGCAAAAATCAATGAATATTGTAAATGCACAAACAGTAATTTCTCCGCATTGCAAGGTGCAATTCTGAAATTTTTTGCTTTTTCCTGCTCCTCTTAGCATGATAAAGAAGATTCAAAGAGAGTGAGATGCCAGCTCCTTTCATTCAGTCAGTAGCTTTAATCATTTCTGGTATATGAATAACATGATGTTTTTCAATGGCAAAAATCAATGAATATTGTAAATGCACAAACAGTAATTTCTCCGCATTGCAAGGTGCAATTCTGAAATTTTTTGCTTTTTCCTGCTCCTCTTAGCATGATAAAGAAGATTCAAAGAGAGTGAGATGCCAGCTCCTTTCATTCAGTCAGTAGCTTCAATCATTTCTGGACGTTTTTCAATGGCAAAAATCAATGAATATTGTAAATGCACAAACAGTAATTTCTCCGCATTGCAAGGTGCAATTCTGAAATTTTTTGCTTTTTCCTGCTCCTCTTAGCATGATAAACAAGATTCAAAGAGAGTGAGATGCCAGCTCCTTTCATTCAGTCAGTAGCTTCAATCATTTCTGGACGTTTTTCAATGGCAAAAATCAATGACTATTGTAAATGCACAAACAGTAATTTCTCCGCATTGCAAGGTGCAATTCTGAAATTTTTTGCTTTTTCCTGCTCCTCTTAGCATGATAAAGAAGACACAAAGAGAGTGAGATGCCAGCTCCTTTCATTCAGTCAGTAGCTTCAAACATTTCTGGTATATGAATAACATGATGTTTTTCAATGGCAAAAATCAATGAATATTGTAAATGCACAAACAGTAATTTCTCCGCATTGCAAGGTGCAATTCTGAAATTTTTTGCTTTTTCCTGCTCCTCTTAGCATGATAAAAAAGATTCAAAGAGAGTGAGATGCCAGCTCCTTTCATTCAGTCAGTAGCTTCAATCATTTCTGGACGTTTTTCAATGGCAAAAATCATTGAATATTGTAAATGCACAAACAGTAATTTCTCCGCATTGCAAGGTGCAATTCTGAAATTTTTTGCTTTTTCCTGCTCCTCTTAGCATGATAAAGTAGATTCAAAGAGAGTGAGATGCCAGCTCCTTTCATTCAGTCAGTAGCTTCAATCATTTCTGGTATATGAATAACATGATGTTTTTCAATGGCAAAAATCAATGAATATTGTAAATGCACAAACAGTAATTTCTCCGCATTGCAAGGTGCAATTCTGAAATTTTTTGCTTTTTCCTGCTCCTCTTAGCATGATAAAGAAGATTCAAAGAGAGTGAGATGCCAGCTCCTTTCATTCAGTCAGTAGCTTCAATCATTTCTGGACGTTTTTCAATGGCAAAAATCAATGAATATTGTAAATGCACAAACAGTAATTTCTCCGCATTGCAAGGTGCAATTCTGAAATTTTTTGCTTTTTCCTGCTCCTCTTAGCATGATAAAGAAGATTCAAAGAGAGTGAGATGCCAGCTCCTTTCATTCAGTCAGTAGCTTCAATCATTTCTGGACGTTTTTCAATGGCAAAAATCAATGAATATTGTAAATGCACAAACAGTAATTTCTCCGCATTGCAAGGTGCAATTCTGAAATTTTTTGCGTTTTCCTGCTCCTCTTAGCATGATAAACAAGATTCAAAGAGAGTGAGATGCCAGCTCCTTTCATTCAGTCAGTAGCTTCAATCATTTCTGGACGTTTTTCAATGGCAAAAATCAATGAATATTGTAAATGCACAAACAGTAATTTCTCCGCATTGCAAAGTGCAATTCTGAAATTTTTTGCTTTTTCCTGCTCCTCTTAGCATGATAAAGAAGATTCAAAGAGAGTGAGATGCCAGCTCCTTTCATTCAGTCAGTAGCTTCAATCATTTCTGGACGTTTTTCAATGGCAAAAATCAATGAATATTGTAAATGCACAAACAGTAATTTCTCCGCATTGCAAGGTGCAATTCTGAAATTTTTTGCTTTTTCCTGCTCCTCTTAGCATGATAAAGAAGATTCAAAGAGAGTGAGATGCCAGCTCCTTTCATTCAGTCAGTAGCTTCAATCATTTCTGGACGTTTTTCAATGGCAAAAATCAATGAATATTGTAAATGCACAAACAGTAATTTCTCCGCATTGCAAGGTGCAATTCTGAAATTTTTTGCTTTTTCCTGCTCCTCTTAGCATGATAAAGAAGATTCAAAGAGAGTGAGATGCCAGCTCCTTTCATTCAGTCAGTAGCTTCAATCATTTCTGGACGTTTTTCAATGGCAAAAATCAATGAATATTGTAAATGCACAAACAGTAATTTCTCCGCATTGCAAGGTGCAATTCTGAAATTTTTTGCTTTTTCCTGCTCCTCTTAGCATGATAAAGAAGATTCAAAGAGAGTGAGATGCCAGCTCCTTTCATTCAGTCAGTAGCTTCAATCATTTCTGGACGTTTTTCAATGGCAAAAATCAATGAATATTGTAAATGCACAAAGAGTAATTTCTCCGCATTGCAAGGTGCAATTCTGAAATTTTTTGCTTTTTCCTGCTCCTCTTAGCATGATAAAGAAGATTCAAAGAGAGTGAGATGCCAGCTCCTTTCATTCAGTCAGTAGCTTCAATCATTTCTGGTATATGAATAACATGATGTTTTTCAATGGCAAAAATCAATGAATATTGTAAATGCACAAACAGTAATTTCTCCGCATTGCAAGGTGCAATTCTGAAATTTTTTGCGTTTTCCTGCTCCTCTTAGCATGATAAACAAGATTCAAAGAGAGTGAGATGCCAGCTCCTTTCATTCAGTCAGTAGCTTCAATCATTTCTGGACGTTTTTCAATGGCAAAAATCAATGAATATTGTAAATGCACAAACAGTAATTTCTCCGCATTGCAAGGTGCAATTCTGAAATTTTTTGCTTTTTCCTGCTCCTCTTAGCATGATAAACAAGATTCAAAGAGAGTGAGATGCCAGCTCCTTTCATTCAGTCAGTAGCTTCAATCATTTCTGGACGTTTTTCAATGGCAAAAATCAATGAATATTGTAAATGCACAAACAGTAATTTCTCCGCATTGCAAGGTGCAATTCTGAAATTTTTTGCTTTTTCCTGCTCCTCTTAGCATGATAAAGAAGATTCAAAGAGAGTGAGATGCCAGCTCCTTTCATTCAGTCAGTAGCTTCAAACATTTCTGGTATATGAATAACATGATGTTTTTCAATGGCAAAAATCAATGAATATTGTAAATGCACAAACAGTAATTTCTCCGCATTGCAAGGTGCAATTCTGAAATTTTTTGCTTTTTCCTGCTCCTCTTAGCATGATAAAGAAGATTCAAAGAGAGTGAGATGCCAGCTCCTTTCATTCAGTCAGTAGCTTCAATCATTTCTGGACATTTTTCAATGGCAAAAATCAATGAATATTGTAAATGCACAAACAGTAATTTCTCCGCAATGCAAGGTGCAATTCTGAAATTTTTTGCTTTTTCCTGCTCCTCTTAGCATGATAAAGAAGATTCAAAGAGAGTGAGATGCCAGCTCCTTTCATTCAGTCAGTAGCTTCAATCATTTCTGGACGTTTTTCAATGGCAAAAATCAATGAATATTGTAAATGCACAAACAGTAATTTCTCCGCATTGCAAGGTGCAATTCTGAAATTTTTTGCTTTTTCCTGCTCCTCTTAGCATGATAAAGAAGATTCAAAGAGAGTGAGATGCCAGCTCCTTTCATTCAGTCAGTAGCTTCAATCATTTCTGGACGTTTTTCAATGGCAAAAATCAATGAATATTGTAAATGCACAAACAGTAATTTCTCCGCATTGCAAGGTGCAATTCTGAAATTTTTTGCTTTTTCCTGCTCCTCTTAGCATGATAAAGAAGATTCAAAGAGAGTGAGATGCCAGCTCCTTTCATTCAGTCAGTAGCTTCAAACATTTCTGGTATATGAATAACATGATGTTTTTCAATGGCAAAAATCAATGAATATTGTAAATGCACAAACAGTAATTTCTCCGCATTGCAAGGTGCAATTCTGAAATTTTTTGCTTTTTCCTGCTCCTCTTAGCATGATAAAGAAGATTCAAAGAGAGTGAGATGCCAGCTCCTTTCATTCAGTCAGTAGCTTCAATCATTTCTGGATGTTTTTCAATGGCAAAAATCAATGAATATTGTAAATGCACAAACAGTAATTTCTCCGCATTGCAAGGTGCAATTCTGAAATTTTTTGCTTTTTCCTGCTCCTCTTAGCATGATAAAGAAGATTCAAAGAGAGTGAGATGCCAGCTCCTTTCATTCAGTCAGTAGCTTCAATCATTTCTGGACGTTTTTCAATGGCAAAAATCAATGAATATTGTAAATGCACAAAGAGTAATTTCTCCGCATTGCAAGGTGCAATTCTGAAATTTTTTGCTTTTTCCTGCTCCTCTTAGCATGATAAAGAAGATTCAAAGAGAGTGAGATGCCAGCTCCTTTCATTCAGTCAGTAGCTTCAATCATTTCTGGTATATGAATAACATGATGTTTTTCAATGGCAAAAATCAATGAATATTGTAAATGCACAAACAGTAATTTCTCCGCATTGCAAGGTGCAATTCTGAAATTTTTTGCTTTTTCCTGCTCCTCTTAGCATGATAAAGAAGATTCAAAGAGAGTGAGATGCCAGCTCCTTTCATTCAGTCAGTAGCTTCAATCATTTCTGGACGTTTTTCAATGGCAAAAATCTTTGAATATTGTAAATGCACAAACAGTAATTTCTCCGCATTGCAAGGTGCAATTCTGAAATTTTTTGCTTTTTCCTGCTCCTCTTAGCATGATAAAGTAGATTCAAAGAGAGTGAGATGCCAGCTCCTTTCATTCAGTCAGTAGCTTCAATCATTTCTGGTATATGAATAACATGATGTTTTTCAATGGCAAAAATCAATGAATATTGTAAATGCACAAACAGTAATTTCTCCGCATTGCAAGGTGCAATTCTGAAATTTTTTGCTTTTTCCTGCTCCTCTTAGCATGATAAAGAAGATTCAAAGAGAGTGAGATGCCAGCTCCTTTCATTCAGTCAGTAGCTTCAATCATTTCTGGACGTTTTTCAATGGCAAAAATCAATGAATATTGTAAATGCACAAACAGTAATATCTCCGCATTGCAAGGTGCAATTCTGAAATTTTTTGCTTTTTCCTGCTCCTCTTAGCATGATAAAGTAGATTCAAAGAGAGTGAGATGCCAGCTCCTTTCATTCAGTCAGTAGCTTCAATCATTTCTGGTATATGAATAACATGATGTTTTTCAATGGCAAAAATCAATGAATATTGTAAATGCACAAACAGTAATTTCTCCGCATTGCAAGGTGCAATTCTGAAATTTTTTGCTTTTTCCTGCTCCTCTTAGCATGATAAAGAAGATTCAAAGAGAGTGAGATGCCAGCTCCTTTCATTCAGTCAGTAGCTTCAATCATTTCTGGACGTTTTTCAATGGCAAAAATCAATGAATATTGTAAATGCACAAACAGTAATTTCTCCGCATTGCAAGGTGCAATTCTGAAATTTTTTGCTTTTTCCTGCTCCTCTTAGCATGATAAAGAAGATTCAAAGAGAGTGAGATGCCAGCTCCTTTCATTCAGTCAGTAGCTTCAATCATTTCTGGACGTTTTTCAATGGCAAAAATCAATGAATATTGTAAATGCACAAACAGTAATTTCTCCGCATTGCAAGGTGCAATTCTGAAATTTTTTGCGTTTTCCTGCTCCTCTTAGCATGATAAACAAGATTCAAAGAGAGTGAGATGCCAGCTCCTTTCATTCAGTCAGTAGCTTCAATCATTTCTGGACGTTTTTCAATGGCAAAAATCAATGAATATTGTAAATGCACAAACAGTAATTTCTCCGCATTGCAAGGTGCAATTCTGAAATTTTTTGCTTTTTCCTGCTCCTCTTAGCATGATAAAGATGATTCAAAGAGAGTGAGATGCCAGCTCCTTTCATTCAGTCAGTAGCTTCAATCATTTCTGGACGTTTTTCAATGGCAAAAATCAATGAATATTGTAAATGCACAAACAGTAATTTCTCCGCATTGCAAGGTGCAATTCTGAAATTTTTTGTTTTTTCCTGCTCCTCTTAGCATGATAAAGAAGATTCAAAGAGAGTGAGATGCCAGCTCCTTTCATTCAGTCAGTAGCTTCAATCATTTCTGGACGTTTTTCAATGGCAAAAATCAATGAATATTGTAAATGCACAAACAGTAATTTCTCCGCATTGCAAGGTGCAATTCTGAAATTTTTTGCTTTTTCCTGCTCCTCTTAGCATGATAAAGAAGATTCAAAGAGAGTGAGATGCCAGCTCCTTTCATTCAGTCAGTAGCTTCAATCATTTCTGGACGTTTTTCAATGGCAAAAATCAATGAATATTGTAAATGCACAAACAGTAATTTCTCCGCATTGCAAGGTGCAATTCTGAAATTTTTTGCTTTTTCCTGCTCCTCTTAGCATGATAAAGAAGATTCAAAGAGAGTGAGATGCCAGCTCCTTTCATTCAGTCAGTAGCTTCAATCATTTCTGGACGTTTTTCAATGGCAAAAATCAATGAATATTGTAAATGCACAAACAGTAATTTCTCCGCATTGCAAGGTGCAATTCTGAAATTTTTTGCTTTTTCCTGCTCCTCTTAGCATGATAAAGAAGATTCAAAGAGAGTGAGATGCCAGCTCCTTTCATTCAGTCAGTAGCTTCAATCATTTCTGGTATATGAATAACATGATGTTTTTCAATGGCAAAAATCAATGAATATTGTAAATGCACAAACAGTAATTTCTCCGCATTGCAAGGAGCAATTCTGAAATTTTTTGCGTTTTCCTGCTCCTCTTAGCATGATAAACAAGATTCAAAGAGAGTGAGATGCCAGCTCCTTTCATTCAGTCAGTAGCTTCAATCATTTCTGGACGTTTTTCAATGGCAAAAATCAATGAATATTGTAAATGCACAAACAGTAATTTCTCCGCATTGCAAGGTGCAATTCTGAAATTTTTTGCTTTTTCCTGCTTCACTTAGCATGATAAAGAAGATTCAAAGAGAGTGAGATGCCAGCTCCTTTCATTCAGTCAGTAGCTTCAATCATTTCTGGACGTTTTTCAATGGCAAAAATCAATGAATATTGTAAATGCACAAACAGTAATTTCTCCGCATTGCAAGGTGCAATTCTGAAATTTTTTGCTTTTTCCTGCTCCTCTTAGCATGATAAAGAAGATTCAAAGAGAGTGAGATGCCAGCTCCTTTCATTCAGTCAGTAGCTTCAATCATTTCTGGACGTTTTTCAATGGCAAAAATCAATGAATATTGTAAATGCACAAACAGTAATTTCTCCGCATTGCAAGGTGCAATTCTGAAATTTTTTGCTTTTTCCTGCTCCTCTTAGCATGATAAAGAAGATTCAAAGAGAGTGAGATGCCAGCTCCTTTCATTCAGTCAGTAGCTTTAATCATTTCTGGTATATGAATAACATGATGTTTTTCAATGGCAAAAATCAATGAATATTGTAAATGCACAAACAGTAATTTCTCCGCATTGCAAGGTGCAATTCTGAAATTTTTTGCTTTTTCCTGCTCCTCTTAGCATGATAAAGAAGATTCAAAGAGAGTGAGATGCCAGCTCCTTTCATTCAGTCAGTAGCTTCAATCATTTCTGGACGTTTTTCAATGGCAAAAATCAATGAATATTGTAAATGCACAAACAGTAATTTCTCCGCATTGCAAGGTGCAATTCTGAAATTTTTTGCTTTTTCCTGCTCCTCTTAGCATGATAAACAAGATTCAAAGAGAGTGAGATGCCAGCTCCTTTCATTCAGTCAGTAGCTTCAATCATTTCTGGACGTTTTTCAATGGCAAAAATCAATGAATATTGTAAATGCACAAACAGTAATTTCTCCGCATTGCAAGGTGCAATTCTGAAATTTTTTGCTTTTTCCTGCTCCTCTTAGCATGATAAAGAAGATTCAAAGAGAGTGAGATGCCAGCTCCTTTCATTCAGTCAGTAGCTTCAAACATTTCTGGTATATGAATAACATGATGTTTTTCAATGGCAAAAATCAATGAATATTGTAAATGCACAAACAGTAATTTCTCCGCATTGCAAGGTGCAATTCTGAAATTTTTTGCTTTTTCCTGCTCCTCTTAGCATGATAAAGAAGATTCAAAGAGAGTGAGATGCCAGCTCCTTTCATTCAGTCAGTAGCTTCAATCATTTCTGGACGTTTTTCAATGGCAAAAATCATTGAATATTGTAAATGCACAAACAGTAATTTCTCCGCATTGCAAGGTGCAATTCTGAAATTTTTTGCTTTTTCCTGCTCCTCTTAGCATGATAAAGTAGATTCAAAGAGAGTGAGATGCCAGCTCCTTTCATTCAGTCAGTAGCTTCAATCATTTCTGGTATATGAATAACATGATGTTTTTCAATGGCAAAAATCAATGAATATTGTAAATGCACAAACAGTAATTTCTCCGCATTGCAAGGTGCAATTCTGAAATTTTTTGCTTTTTCCTGCTCCTCTTAGCATGATAAAGAAGATTCAAAGAGAGTGAGATGCCAGCTCCTTTCATTCAGTCAGTAGCTTCAATCATTTCTGGACGTTTTTCAATGGCAAAAATCAATGAATATTGTAAATGCACAAACAGTAATTTCTCCGCATTGCAAGGTGCAATTCTGAAATTTTTTGCTTTTTCCTGCTCCTCTTAGCATGATAAACAAGATTCAAAGAGAGTGAGATGCCAGCTCCTTTCATTCAGTCAGTAGCTTCAATCATTTCTGGACGTTTTTCAATGGCAAAAATCAATGAATATTGTAAATGCACAAACAGTAATTTCTCCGCATTGCAAGGTGCAATTCTGAAATTTTTTGCTTTTTCCTGCTCCTCTTAGCATGATAAAGAAGATTCAAAGAGAGTGAGATGCCAGCTCCTTTCATTCAGTCAGTAGCTTCAAACATTTCTGGTATATGAATAACATGATGTTTTTCAATGGCAAAAATCAATGAATATTGTAAATGCACAAACAGTAATTTCTCCGCATTGCAAGGTGCAATTCTGAAATTTTTTGCTTTTTCCTGCTCCTCTTAGCATGATAAAGAAGATTCAAAGAGAGTGAGATGCCAGCTCCTTTCATTCAGTCAGTAGCTTCAATCATTTCTGGACATTTTTCAATGGCAAAAATCAATGAATATTGTAAATGCACAAACAGTAATTTCTCCGCATTGCAAGGTGCAATTCTGAAATTTTTTGCTTTTTCCTGCTCCTCTTAGCATGATAAAGAAGATTCAAAGAGAGTGAGATGCCAGCTCCTTTCATTCAGTCAGTAGCTTCAATCATTTCTGGACGTTTTTCAATGGCAAAAATCAATGAATATTGTAAATGCACAAACAGTAATTTCTCCGCATTGCAAGGTGCAATTCTGAAATTTTTTGCTTTTTCCTGCTCCTCTTAGCATGATAAAGAAGATTCAAAGAGAGTGAGATGCCAGCTCCTTTCATTCAGTCAGTAGCTTCAATCATTTCTGGACGTTTTTCAATGGCAAAAATCAATGAATATTGTAAATGCACAAACAGTAATTTCTCCGCATTGCAAGGTGCAATTCTGAAATTTTTTGCTTTTTCCTGCTCCTCTTAGCATGATAAAGAAGATTCAAAGAGAGTGAGATGCCAGCTCCTTTCATTCAGTCAGTAGCTTCAAACATTTCTGGTATATGAATAACATGATGTTTTTCAATGGAAAAAATCAATGAATATTGTAAATGCACAAACAGTAATTTCTCCGCATTGCAAGGTGCAATTCTGAAATTTTTTGCTTTTTCCTGCTCCTCTTAGCATGATAAAGAAGATTCAAAGAGAGTGAGATGCCAGCTCCTTTCATTCAGTCAGTAGCTTCAATCATTTCTGGACGTTTTTCAATGGCAAAAATCAATGAATATTGTAAATGCACAAACAGTAATTTCTCCGCATTGCAAGGTGCAATTCTGAAATTTTTTGCTTTTTCCTGCTCCTCTTAGCATGATAAAGAAGATTCAAAGAGAGTGAGATGCCAGCTCCTTTCATTCAGTCAGTAGCTTCAATCATTTCTGGACGTTTTTCAATGGCAAAAATCAATGAATATTGTAAATGCACAAAGAGTAATTTCTCCGCATTGCAAGGTGCAATTCTGAAATTTTTTGCTTTTTCCTGCTCCTCTTAGCATGATAAAGAAGATTCAAAGAGAGTGAGATGCCAGCTCCTTTCATTCAGTCAGTAGCTTCAAACATTTCTGGTATATGAATAACATGATGTTTTTCAATGGCAAAAATCAATGAATATTGTAAATGCACAAACAGTAATTTCTCCGCATTGCAAGGTGCAATTCTGAAATTTTTTGCTTTTTCCTGCTCCTCTTAGCATGATAAAGAAGATTCAAAGAGAGTGAGATGCCAGCTCCTTTCATTCAGTCAGTAGCTTCAATCATTTCTGGACGTTTTTCAATGGCAAAAATCATTGAATATTGTAAATGCACAAACAGTAATTTCTCCGCATTGCAAGGTGCAATTCTGAAATTTTTTGCTTTTTCCTGCTCCTCTTAGCATGATAAAGAAGATTCAAAGAGAGTGAGATGCCAGCTCCTTTCATTCAGTCAGTAGCTTCAATCATTTCTGGTATATGAATAACATGATGTTTTTCAATGGCAAAAATCAATGAATATTGTAAATGCACAAACAGTAATTTCTCCGCATTGCAAGGTGCAATTCTGAAATTTTTTGCTTTTTCCTGCTCCTCTTAGCATGATAAAGAAGATTCAAAGAGAGTGAGATGCCAGCTCCTTTCATTCAGTCAGTAGCTTCAATCATTTCTGGACGTTTTTCAATGGCAAAAATCATTGAATATTGTAAATGCACAAACAGTAATTTCTCCGCATTGCAAGGTGCAATTCTGAAATTTTTTGCTTTTTCCTGCTCCTCTTAGCATGATAAAGTAGATTCAAAGAGAGTGAGATGCCAGCTCCTTTCATTCAGTCAGTAGCTTCAATCATTTCTGGTATATGAATAACATGATGTTTTTCAATGGCAAAAATCAATGAATATTGTAAATGCACAAACAGTAATTTCTCCGCATTGCAAGGTGCAATTCTGAAATTTTTTGCTTTTTCCTGCTCCTCTTAGCATGATAAAGAAGATTCAAAGAGAGTGAGATGCCAGCTCCTTTCATTCAGTCAGTAGCTTCAATCATTTCTGGACGTTTTTCAATGGCAAAAATCAATGAATATTGTAAATGCACAAACAGTAATTTCTCCGCATTGCAAGGTGCAATTCTGAAATTTTTTGCTTTTTCCTGCTCCTCTTAGCATGATAAACAAGATTCAAAGAGAGTGAGATGCCAGCTCCTTTCATTCAGTCAGTAGCTTCAATCATTTCTGGACGTTTTTCAATGGCAAAAATCAATGAATATTGTAAATGCACAAACAGTAATTTCTCCGCATTGCAAGGTGCAATTCTGAAATTTTTTGCTTTTTCCTGCTCCTCTTAGCATGATAAAGAAGATTCAAAGAGAGTGAGATGCCAGCTCCTTTCATTCAGTCAGTAGCTTCAAACATTTCTGGTATATGAATAACATGATGTTTTTCAATGGCAAAAATCAATGAATATTGTAAATGCACAAACAGTAATTTCTCCGCATTGCAAGGTGCAATTCTGAAATTTTTTGCTTTTTCCTGCTCCTCTTAGCATGATAAAGAAGATTCAAAGAGAGTGAGATGCCAGCTCCTTTCATTCAGTCAGTAGCTTCAATCATTTCTGGACATTTTTCAATGGCAAAAATCAATGAATATTGTAAATGCACAAACAGTAATTTCTCCGCATTGCAAGGTGCAATTCTGAAATTTTTTGCTTTTTCCTGCTCCTCTTAGCATGATAAAGAAGATTCAAAGAGAGTGAGATGCCAGCTCCTTTCATTCAGTCAGTAGCTTCAATCATTTCTGGACGTTTTTCAATGGCAAAAATCAATGAATATTGTAAATGCACAAACAGTAATTTCTCCGCATTGCAAGGTGCAATTCTGAAATTTTTTGCTTTTTCCTGCTCCTCTTAGCATGATAAAGAAGATTCAAAGAGAGTGAGATGCCAGCTCCTTTCATTCAGTCAGTAGCTTCAATCATTTCTGGACGTTTTTCAATGGCAAAAATCAATGAATATTGTAAATGCACAAACAGTAATTTCTCCGCATTGCAAGGTGCAATTCTGAAATTTTTTGCTTTTTCCTGCTCCTCTTAGCATGATAAAGAAGATTCAAAGAGAGTGAGATGCCAGCTCCTTTCATTCAGTCAGTAGCTTCAAACATTTCTGGTATATGAATAACATGATGTTTTTCAATGGAAAAAATCAATGAATATTGTAAATGCACAAACAGTAATTTCTCCGCATTGCAAGGTGCAATTCTGAAATTTTTTGCTTTTTCCTGCTCCTCTTAGCATGATAAAGAAGATTCAAAGAGAGTGAGATGCCAGCTCCTTTCATTCAGTCAGTAGCTTCAATCATTTCTGGACGTTTTTCAATGGCAAAAATCAATGAATATTGTAAATGCACAAACAGTAATTTCTCCGCATTGCAAGGTGCAATTCTGAAATTTTTTGCTTTTTCCTGCTCCTCTTAGCATGATAAAGAAGATTCAAAGAGAGTGAGATGCCAGCTCCTTTCATTCAGTCAGTAGCTTCAATCATTTCTGGACGTTTTTCAATGGCAAAAATCAATGAATATTGTAAATGCACAAAGAGTAATTTCTCCGCATTGCAAGGTGCAATTCTGAAATTTTTTGCTTTTTCCTGCTCCTCTTAGCATGATAAAGAAGATTCAAAGAGAGTGAGATGCCAGCTCCTTTCATTCAGTCAGTAGCTTCAAACATTTCTGGTATATGAATAACATGATGTTTTTCAATGGCAAAAATCAATGAATATTGTAAATGCACAAACAGTAATTTCTCCGCATTGCAAGGTGCAATTCTGAAATTTTTTGCTTTTTCCTGCTCCTCTTAGCATGATAAAGAAGATTAAAAGAGAGTGAGATGCCAGCTCCTTTCATTCAGTCAGTAGCTTCAATCATTTCTGGACGTTTTTCAATGGCAAAAATCATTGAATATTGTAAATGCACAAACAGTAATTTCTCCGCATTGCAAGGTGCAATTCTGAAATTTTTTGCTTTTTCCTGCTCCTCTTAGCATGATAAAGAAGATTCAAAGAGAGTGAGATGCCAGCTCCTTTCATTCAGTCAGTAGCTTCAATCATTTCTGGTATATGAATAACATGATGTTTTTCAATGGCAAAAATCAATGAATATTGTAAATGCACAAACAGTAATTTCTCCGCATTGCAAGGTGCAATTCTGAAATTTTTTGCTTTTTCCTGCTCCTCTTAGCATGATAAACAAGATTCAAAGAGAGTGAGATGCCACCTCCTTTCATTCAGTCAGTAGCTTCTATCATTTCTGGACGTTTTTCAATGGCAAAAATCAATGAATATTGTAAATGCACAAACAGTAATTTCTCCGCATTGCAAGGTGCAATTCTGAAATTTTTTGCTTTTTCCTGCTCCTCTTAGCATGATAAAGAAGATTCAAAGAGAGTGAGATGCCAGCTCCTTTCATTCAGTCAGTAGCTTCAAACATTTCTGGTATATGAATAACATGATGTTTTTCAATGGCAAAAATCAATGAATATTGTAAATGCACAAACAGTAATTTCTCCGCATTGCAAGGTGCAATTCTGAAATTTTTTGCTTTTTCCTGCTCCTCTTAGCATGATAAAGAAGATTCAAAGAGAGTGAGATGCCAGCTCCTTTCATTCAGTCAGTAGCTTCAATCATTTCTGGACGTTTTTCAATGGCAAAAATCAATGAATATTGTAAATGCACAAACAGTAATTTCTCCGCATTGCAAGGTGCAATTCTGAAATTTTTTGCTTTTTCCTGCTCCTGTTAGCATGATAAACAAGATTCAAAGAGAGTGAGATGCCAGCTCCTTTCATTCAGTCAGTAGCTTCAATCATTTCTGGACGTTTTTCAATGGCAAAAATCAATGAATATTGTAAATGCACAAACAGTAATTTCTCCGCATTGCAAGGTGCAATTCTGAAATTTTTTGCTTTTTCCTACTCCTCTTAGCATGATAAAGAAGATTCAAAGAGAGTGAGATGCCAGCTCCTTTCATTCAGTCAGTAGCTTCAAACATTTCTGGTATATGAATAACATGATGTTTTTCAATGGCAAAAATCAATGAATATTGTAAATGCACAAACAGTAATTTCTCCGCATTGCAAGGTGCAATTCTGAAATTTTTTGCTTTTTCCTGCTCCTCTTAGCATGATAAAGAAGATTCAAAGAGAGTGAGATGCCAGCTCCTTTCATTCAGTCAGTAGCTTCAATCATTTCTGGACATTTTTCAATGGCAAAAATCAATGAATATTGTAAATGCACAAACAGTAATTTCTCCGCATTGCAAGGTGCAATTCTGAAATTTTTTGCTTTTTCCTGCTCCTCTTAGCATGATAAAGAAGATTCAAAGAGAGTGAGATGCCAGCTCCTTTCATTCAGTCAGTAGCTTCAATCATTTCTGGACGTTTTTCAATGGCAAAAATCAATGAATATTGTAAATGCACAAACAGTAATTTCTCCGCATTGCAAGGTGCAATTCTGAAATTTTTTGCTTTTTCCTGCTCCTCTTAGCATGATAAAGAAGATTCAAAGAGAGTGAGATGCCAGCTCCTTTCATTCAGTCAGTAGCTTCAATCATTTCTGGACGTTTTTCAATGGCAAAAATCAATGAATATTGTAAATGCACAAACAGTAATTTCTCCGCATTGCAAGGTGCAATTCTGAAATTTTTTGCTTTTTCCTGCTCCTCTTAGCATGATAAACAAGATTCAAAGAGAGTGAGATGCCAGCTCCTTTCATTCAGTCAGTAGCTTCAATCATTTCTGGACGTTTTTCAATGGCAAAAATCAATGAATATTGTAAATGCACAAACAGTAATTTCTCCGCATTGCAAGGTGCAATTCTGAAATTTTTTGCTTTTTCCTGCTCCTCTTAGCATGATAAAGAAGATTCAAAGAGAGTGAGATGCCAGCTCCTTTCATTCAGTCAGTAGCTTCAAACATTTCTGGTATATGAATAACATGATGTTTTTCAATGGCAAAAATCAATGAATATTGTAAATGCACAAACAGTAATTTCTCCGCATTGCAAGGTGCAATTCTGAAATTTTTTGCTTTTTCCTGCTCCTCTTAGCATGATAAAGAAGATTCAAAGAGAGTGAGATGCCAGCTCCTTTCATTCAGTCAGTAGCTTCAATCATTTCTGGACGTTTTTCAATGGCAAAAATCATTGAATATTGTAAATGCACAAACAGTAATTTCTCCGCATTGCAAGGTGCAATTCTGAAATTTTTTGCTTTTTCCTGCTCCTCTTAGCATGATAAAGTAGATTCAAAGAGAGTGAGATGCCAGCTCCTTTCATTCAGTCAGTAGCTTCAATCATTTCTGGTATATGAATAACATGATGTTTTTCAATGGCAAAAATCAATGAATATTGTAAATGCACAAACAGTAATTTCTCCGCATTGCAAGGTGCAATTCTGAAATTTTTTGCTTTTTCCTGCTCCTCTTAGCATGATAAAGAAGATTCAAAGAGAGTGAGATGCCAGCTCCTTTCATTCAGTCAGTAGCTTCAATCATTTCTGGACGTTTTTCAATGGCAAAAATCAATGAATATTGTAAATGCACAAACAGTAATTTCTCCGCATTGCAAGGTGCAATTCTGAAATTTTTTGCTTTTTCCTGCTCCTCTTAGCATGATAAACAAGATTCAAAGAGAGTGAGATGCCAGCTCCTTTCATTCAGTCAGTAGCTTCAATCATTTCTGGACGTTTTTCAATGGCAAAAATCAATGAATATTGTAAATGCACAAACAGTAATTTCTCCGCATTGCAAGGTGCAATTCTGAAATTTTTTGCTTTTTCCTGCTCCTCTTAGCATGATAAAGAAGATTCAAAGAGAGTGAGATGCCAGCTCCTTTCATTCAGTCAGTAGCTTCAAACATTTCTGGTATATGAATAACATGATGTTTTTCAATGGCAAAAATCAATGAATATTGTAAATGCACAAACAGTAATTTCTCCGCATTGCAAGGTGCAATTCTGAAATTTTTTGCTTTTTCCTGCTCCTCTTAGCATGATAAAGAAGATTCAAAGAGAGTGAGATGCCAGCTCCTTTCATTCAGTCAGTAGCTTCAATCATTTCTGGACATTTTTCAATGGCAAAAATCAATGAATATTGTAAATGCACAAACAGTAATTTCTCCGCATTGCAAGGTGCAATTCTGAAATTTTTTGCTTTTTCCTGCTCCTCTTAGCATGATAAAGAAGATTCAAAGAGAGTGAGATGCCAGCTCCTTTCATTCAGTCAGTAGCTTCAATCATTTCTGGACGTTTTTCAATGGCAAAAATCAATGAATATTGTAAATGCACAAACAGTAATTTCTCCGCATTGCAAGGTGCAATTCTGAAATTTTTTGCTTTTTCCTGCTCCTCTTAGCATGATAAAGAAGATTCAAAGAGAGTGAGATGCCAGCTCCTTTCATTCAGTCAGTAGCTTCAATCATTTCTGGACGTTTTTCAATGGCAAAAATCAATGAATATTGTAAATGCACAAACAGTAATTTCTCCGCATTGCAAGGTGCAATTCTGAAATTTTTTGCTTTTTCCTGCTCCTCTTAGCATGATAAAGAAGATTCAAAGAGAGTGAGATGCCAGCTCCTTTCATTCAGTCAGTAGCTTCAAACATTTCTGGTATATGAATAACATGATGTTTTTCAATGGCAAAAATCAATGAATATTGTAAATGCACAAACAGTAATTTCTCCGCATTGCAAGGTGCAATTCTGAAATTTTTTGCTTTTTCCTGCTCCTCTTAGCATGATAAAGAAGATTCAAAGAGAGTGAGATGCCAGCTCCTTTCATTCAGTCAGTAGCTTCAATCATTTCTGGACGTTTTTCAATGGCAAAAATCAATGAATATTGTAAATGCACAAACATTAATTTCTCCGCATTGCAAGGTGCAATTCTGAAATTTTTTGCTTTTTCCTGCTCCTCTTAGCATGATAAAGAAGATTCAAAGAGAGTGAGATGCCAGCTCCTTTCATTCAGTCAGTAGCTTCAATCATTTCTGGACGTTTTTCAATGGCAAAAATCAATGAATATTGTAAATGCACAAAGAGTAATTTCTCCGCATTGCAAGGTGCAATTCTGAAATTTTTTGCTTTTTCCTGCTCCTCTTAGCATGATAAAGAAGATTCAAAGAGAGTGAGATGCCAGCTCCTTTCATTCAGTCAGTAGCTTCAAACATTTCTGGTATATGAATAACATGATGTTTTTCAATGGCAAAAATCAATGAATATTGTAAATGCACAAACAGTAATTTCTCCGCATTGCAAGGTGCAATTCTGAAATTTTTTGCTTTTTCCTGCTCCTCTTAGCATGATAAAGAAGATTCAAAGAGAGTGAGATGCCAGCTCCTTTCATTCAGTCAGTAGCTTCAATCATTTCTGGACGTTTTTCAATGGCAAAAATCATTGAATATTGTAAATGCACAAACAGTAATTTCTCCGCATTGCAAGGTGCAATTCTGAAATTTTTTGCTTTTTCCTGCTCCTCTTAGCATGATAAAGAAGATTCAAAGAGAGTGAGATGCCAGCTCCTTTCATTCAGTCAGTAGCTTCAATCATTTCTGGTATATGAATAACATGATGTTTTTCAATGGCAAAAATCAATGAATATTGTAAATGCACAAACAGTAATTTCTCCGCATTGCAAGGTGCAATTCTGAAATTTTTTGCTTTTTGCTGCTCCTCTTAGCATGATAAACAAGATTCAAAGAGAGTGAGATGCCACCTCCTTTCATTCAGTCAGTAGCTTCTATCATTTCTGGACGTTTTTCAATGGCAAAAATCAATGAATATTGTAAATGCACAAACAGTAATTTCTCCGCATTGCAAGGTGCAATTCTGAAATTTTTTGCTTTTTCCTGCTCCTCTTAGCATGATAAAGAAGATTCAAAGAGAGTGAGATGCCAGCTCCTTTCATTCAGTCAGTAGCTTCAAACATTTCTGGTATATGAATAACATGATGTTTTTCAATGGCAAAAATCAATGAATATTGTAAATGCACAAACAGTAATTTCTCCGCATTGCAAGGTGCAATTCTGAAATTTTTTGCTTTTTCCTGCTCCTCTTAGCATGATAAAGAAGATTCAAAGAGAGTGAGATGCCAGCTCCTTTCATTCAGTCAGTAGCTTCAATCATTTCTGGACGTTTTTCAATGGCAAAAATCAATGAATATTGTAAATGCACAAACAGTAATTTCTCCGCATTGCAAGGTGCAATTCTGAAATTTTTTGCTTTTTCCTGCTCCTGTTAGCATGATAAACAAGATTCAAAGAGAGTGAGATGCCAGCTCTTTTCATTCAGTCAGTAGCTTCAATCATTTCTGGACGTTTTTCAATGGCAAAAATCAATGAATATTGTAAATGCACAAACAGTAATTTCTCCGCATTGCAAGGTGCAATTCTGAAATTTTTTGCTTTTTCCTACTCCTCTTAGCATGATAAAGAAGATTCAAAGAGAGTGAGATGCCAGCTCCTTTCATTCAGTCAGTAGCTTCAAACATTTCTGGTATATGAATAACATGATGTTTTTCAATGGCAAAAATCAATGAATATTGTAAATGCACAAACAGTAATTTCTCCGCATTGCAAGGTGCAATTCTGAAATTTTTTGCTTTTTCCTGCTCCTCTTAGCATGATAAAGAAGATTCAAAGAGAGTGAGATGCCAGCTCCTTTCATTCAGTCAGTAGCTTCAATCATTTCTGGACATTTTTCAATGGCAAAAATCAATGAATATTGTAAATGCACAAACAGTAATTTCTCCGCATTGCAAGGTGCAATTCTGAAATTTTTTGCTTTTTCCTGCTCCTCTTAGCATGATAAAGAAGATTCAAAGAGAGTGAGATGCCAGCTCCTTTCATTCAGTCAGTAGCTTCAATCATTTCTGGACGTTTTTCAATGGCAAAAATCAATGAATATTGTAAATGCACAAACAGTAATTTCTCCGCATTGCAAGGTGCAATTCTGAAATTTTTTGCTTTTTCCTGCTCCTCTTAGCATGATAAAGAAGATTCAAAGAGAGTGAGATGCCAGCTCCTTTCATTCAGTCAGTAGCTTCAATCATTTCTGGACGTTTTTCAATGGCAAAAATCAATGAATATTGTAAATGCACAAACAGTAATTTCTCCGCATTGCAAGGTGCAATTCTGAAATTTTTTGCTTTTTCCTGCTCCTCTTAGCATGATAAAGAAGATTCAAAGAGAGTGAGATGCCAGCTCCTTTCATTCAGTCAGTAGCTTCAAACATTTCTGGTATATGAATAACATGATGTTTTTCAATGGCAAAAATCAATGAATATTGTAAATGCACAAACAGTAATTTCTCCACATTGCAAGGTGCAATTCTGAAATTTTTTGCTTTTTCCTGCTCCTCTTAGCATGATAAAGAAGATTCAAAGAGAGTGAGATGCCAGCTCCTTTCATTCAGTCAGTAGCTTCAATCATTTCTGGACGTTTTTCAATGGCAAAAATCAATGAATATTGTAAATGCACAAACAGTAATTTCTCCGCATTGCAAGGTGCAATTCTGAAATTTTTTGCCTTTTCCTGCTCCTCTTAGCATGATAAAGAAGATTCAAAGAGAGTGAGATGCCAGCTCCTTTCATTCAGTCAGTAGCTTCAATCATTTCTGGACGTTTTTCAATGGCAAAAATCAATGAATATTGTAAATGCACAAAGAGTAATTTCTCCGCATTGCAAGGTGCAATTCTGAAATTTTTTGCTTTTTCCTGCTCCTCTTAGCATGATAAAGAAGATTCAAAGAGAGTGAGATGCCAGCTCCTTTCATTCAGTCAGTAGCTTCAAACATTTCTGGTATATGAATAACATGATGTTTTTCAATGGCAAAAATCAATGAATATTGTAAATGCACAAACAGTAATTTCTCCGCATTGCAAGGTGCAATTCTGAAATTTTTTGCTTTTTCCTGCTCCTCTTAGCATGATAAAGAAGATTCAAAGAGAGTGAGATGCCACCTCCTTTCATTCAGTCAGTAGCTTCTATCATTTCTGGACGTTTTTCAATGGCAAAAATCAATGAATATTGTAAATGCACAAACAGTAATTTCTCCGCATTGCAAGGTGCAATTCTGAAATTTTTTGCTTTTTCCTGCTCCTCTTAGCATGATAAAGAAGATTCAAAGAGAGTGAGATGCCAGCTCCTTTCATTCAGTCAGTAGCTTCAAACATTTCTGGTATATGAATAACATGATGTTTTTCAATGGCAAAAATCAATGAATATTGTAAATGCACAAACAGTAATTTCTCCGCATTGCAAGGTGCAATTCTGAAATTTTTTGCTTTTTCCTGCTCCTCTTAGCATGATAAAGAAGATTCAAAGAGAGTGAGATGCCAGCTCCTTTCATTCAGTCAGTAGCTTCAATCATTTCTGGACGTTTTTCAATGGCAAAAATCAATGAATATTGTAAATGCACAAACAGTAATTTCTCCGCATTGCAAGGTGCAATTCTGAAATTTTTTGATTTTTCCTGCTCCTGTTAGCATGATAAACAAGATTCAAAGAGAGTGAGATGCCAGCTCCTTTCATTCAGTCAGTAGCTTCAATCATTTCTGGACGTTTTTCAATGGCAAAAATCAATGAATATTGTAAATGCACAAACAGTAATTTCTCCGCATTGCAAGGTGCAATTCTGAAATTTTTTGCGTTTTCCTGCTCCTCTTAGCATGATAAACAAGATTCAAAGAGAGTGAGATGCCAGCTCCTTTCATTCAGTCAGTAGCTTCAATCATTTCTGGACGTTTTTCAATGGCAAAAATCAATGAATATTGTAAATGCACAAACAGTAATTTCTCCGCATTGCAAGTTGCAATTCTGAAATTTTTTGCTTTTTCCTGCTCCTCTTAGCATGATAAAGAAGATTCAAAGAGAGTGAGATGCCAGCTCCTTTCATTCAGTCAGTAGCTTCAATCATTTCTGGACGTTTTTCAATGGCAAAAATCAATGAATATTGTAAATGCACAAACAGTAATTTCTCCGCATTGCAAGGTGCAATTCTGAAATTTTTTGCTTTTTCCTGCTCCTCTTAGCATGATAAAGAAGATTCAAAGAGAGTGAGATGCCAGCTCCTTTCATTCAGTCAGTAGCTTCAATCATTTCTGGACGTTTTTCAATGGCAAAAATCAATGAATATTGTAAATGCACAAAGAGTAATTTCTCCGCATTGCAAGGTGCAATTCTGAAATTTTTTGCTTTTTCCTGCTCCTCTTAGCATGATAAAGAAGATTCAAAGAGAGTGAGATGCCAGCTCCTTTCATTCAGTCAGTAGCTTCAATCATTTCTGGTATATGAATAACATGATGTTTTTCAATGGCAAAAATCAATGAATATTGTAAATGCACAAACAGTAATTTCTCCGCATTGCAAGGTGCAATTCTGAAATTTTTTGCGTTTTCCTGCTCCTCTTAGCATGATAAACAAGATTCAAAGAGAGTGAGATGCCAGCTCCTTTCATTCAGTCAGTAGCTTCAATCATTTCTGGACGTTTTTCAATTACAAAAATCAATGAATATTGTAAATGCACAAACAGTAATTTCTCCGCATTGCAAGGTGCAATTCTGAAATTTTTTGCTTTTTCCTGCTCCTCTTAGCATGATAAAGAAGATTCAAAGAGAGTGAGATGCCAGCTCCTTTCATTCAGTCAGTAGCTTCAATCATTTCTGGACGTTTTTCAATGGCAAAAATCAATGAATATTGTAAATGCACAAACAGTAATTTCTCCGCATTGCAAGGTGCAATTCTGAAATTTTTTGCTTTTTCCTGCTCCTCTTAGCATGATAAAGAAGATTCAAAGAGAGTGAGATGCCAGCTCCTTTCATTCAGTCAGTAGCTTCAATCATTTCTGGACGTTTTTCAATGGCAAAAATCAATGAATATTGTAAATGCACAAAGAGTAATTTCTCCGCATTGCAAGGTGCAATTCTGAAATTTTTTGCTTTTTCCTGCTCCTCTTAGCATGATAAAGAAGATTCAAAGAGAGTGAGATGCCAGCTCCTTTCATTCAGTCAGTAGCTTCAAACATTTCTGGTATATGAATAACATGATGTTTTTCAATGGCAAAAATCAATGAATATTGTAAATGCACAAACAGTAATTTCTCCGCATTGCAAGGTGCAATTCTGAAATTTTTTGCTTTTTCCTGCTCCTCTTAGCATGATAAAGAAGATTCAAAGAGAGTGAGATGCCAGCTCCTTTCATTCAGTCAGTAGCTTCAATCATTTCTGGACGTTTTTCAATGGCAAAAATCATTGAATATTGTAAATGCACAAACAGTAATTTCTCCGCATTGCAAGGTGCAATTCTGAAATTTTTTGCTTTTTCCTGCTCCTCTTAGCATGATAAAGTAGATTCAAAGAGAGTGAGATGCCAGCTCCTTTCATTCAGTCAGTAGCTTCAATCATTTCTGGTATATGAATAACATGATGTTTTTCAATGGCAAAAATCAATGAATATTGTAAATGCACAAACAGTAATTTCTCCGCATTGCAAGGTGCAATTCTGAAATTTTTTGCTTTTTCCTGCTCCTCTTAGCATGATAAAGAAGATTCAAAGAGAGTGAGATGCCAGCTCCTTTCATTCAGTCAGTAGCTTCAATCATTTCTGGACGTTTTTCAATGGCAAAAATCATTGAATATTGTAAATGCACAAACAGTAATTTCTCCGCATTGCAAGGTGCAATTCTGAAATTTTTTGCTTTTTCCTGCTCCTCTTAGCATGATAAAGAAGATTCAAAGAGAGTGAGATGCCGGCTCCTTTCATTCAGTCAGTAGCTTCAATCATTTCTGGACGTTTTTCAATGGCAAAAATCAATGAATATTGTAAATGCACAAACAGTAATTTCTCCGCATTGCAAGGTGCAATTCTGAAATTTTTTGCTTTTTCCTGCTCCTCTGAGCATGATAAAGAAGATTCAAAGAGAGTGAGATGCCAGCTCCTTTCATTCAGTCAGTAGCTTCAATCATTTCTGGTATATGAATAACATGATGTTTTTCAATGGCAAAAATCAATGAATATTGTAAATGCACAAACAGTAATTTCTCCGCATTGCAAGGTGCAATTCTGAAATTTTTTGCGTTTTCCTGCTCCTCTTAGCATGGTAAACAAGATTCAAAGAGAGTGAGATGCCAGCTCCTTTCATTCAGTCAGTAGCTTCAATCATTTCTGGACGTTTTTCAATGGCAAAAATCAATGAATATTGTAAATGCACAAAGAGTAATTTCTCCGCATTGCAAGGTGCAATTCTGAAATTTTTTGCTTTTTCCTGCTCCTCTTAGCATGATAAAGAAGATTCAAAGAGAGTGAGATGCCAGCTCCTTTCATTCAGTCAGTAGCTTCAATCATTTCTGGTATATGAATAACATGATGTTTTTCAATGGCAAAAATCAATGAATATTGTAAATGCACAAACAGTAATTTCTCCGCATTGCAAGGTGCAATTCTGAAATTTTTTGCGTTTTCCTGCTCCTCTTAGCATGATAAACAAGATTCAAAGAGAGTGAGATGCCAGCTCCTTTCATTCAGTCAGTAGCTTCAATCATTTCTGGACGTTTTTCAATGGCAAAAATCAATGAATATTGTAAATGCACAAACAGTAATTTCTCCGCATTGCAAGGTGCAATTCTGAAATTTTTTGCTTTTTCCTGCTCCTCTTAGCATGATAAAGAAGATTCAAAGAGAGTGAGATGCCAGCTCCTTTCATTCAGTCAGTAGTTTCAATCATTTCTGGACGTTTTTCAATGGCAAAAATCAATGAATATTGTAAATGCACAAACAGTAATTTCTCCGCATTGCAAGGTGCAATTCTGAAATTTTTTGCTTTTTCCTGCTCCTCTTAGCATGATAAAGAAGATTCAAAGAGAGTGAGATGCCAGCTCCTTTCATTCAGTCAGTAGCTTCAATCATTTCTGGACGTTTTTCAATGGCAAAAATCAATGAATATTGTAAATGCACAAAGAGTAATTTCTCCGCATTGCAAGGTGCAATTCTGAAATTTTTTGCTTTTTCCTGCTCCTCTTAGCATGATAAAGAAGATTCAAAGAGAGTGAGATGCCAGCTCCTTTCATTCAGTCAGTAGCTTCAAACATTTCTGGTATATGAATAACATGATGTTTTTCAATGGCAAAAATCAATGAATATTGTAAATGCACAAACAGTAATTTCTCCGCATTGCAAGGTGCAATTCTGAAATTTTTTGCTTTTTCCTGCTCCTCTTAGCATGATAAAGAAGATTCAAAGAGAGTGAGATGCCAGCTCCTTTCATTCAGTCAGTAGCTTCAATCATTTCTGGACGTTTTTCAATGGCAAAAATCATTGAATATTGTAAATGCACAAACAGTAATTTCTCCGCATTGCAAGGTGCAATTCTGAAATTTTTTGCTTTTTCCTGCTCCTCTTAGCATGATAAAGTAGATTCAAAGAGAGTGAGATGCCAGCTCCTTTCATTCAGTCAGTAGCTTCAATCATTTCTGGTATATGAATAACATGATGTTTTTCAATGGCAAAAATCAATGAATATTGTAAATGCACAAACAGTAATTTCTCCGCATTGCAAGGTGCAATTCTGAAATTTTTTGCTTTTTCCTGCTCCTCTTAGCATGATAAAGAAGATTCAAAGAGAGTGAGATGCCAGCTCCTTTCATTCAGTCAGTAGCTTCAATCATTTCTGGACGTTTTTCAATGGCAAAAATCATTGAATATTGTAAATGCACAAACAGTAATTTCTCCGCATTGCAAGGTGCAATTCTGAAATTTTTTGCTTTTTCCTGCTCCTCTTAGCATGATAAAGAAGATTCAAAGAGAGTGAGATGCCGGCTCCTTTCATTCAGTCAGTAGCTTCAATCATTTCTGGTATATGAATAACATGATGTTTTTCAATGGCAAAAATCAATGAATATTGTAAATGCACAAACAGTAATTTCTCCGCATTGCAAGGTGCAATTCTGAAATTTTTTGCGTTTTCCTGCTCCTCTTAGCATGATAAACAAGATTCAAAGAGAGTGAGATGCCAGCTCCTTTCATTCAGTCAGTAGCTTCAATCATTTCTGGACGTTTTTCAATGGCAAAAATCAATGAATATTGTAAATGCACAAACAGTAATTTCTCCGCATTGCAAGGTGCAATTCTGAAATTTTTTGCTTTTTCCTGCTCCTCTTAGCATGATAAAGAAGATTCAAAGAGAGTGAGATGCCAGCTCCTTTCATTCAGTCAGTAGCTTCAATCATTTCTGGACGTTTTTCAATGGCAAAAATCAATGAATATTGTAAATGCACAAACAGTAATTTCTCCGCATTGCAAGGTGCAATTCTGAAATTTTTTGCTTTTTCCTGCTCCTCTTAGCATGATAAAGAAGATTCAAAGAGAGTGAGATGCCAGCTCCTTTCATTCAGTCAGTAGCTTCAATCATTTCTGGACGTTTTTCAATGGCAAAAATCAATGAATATTGTAAATGCACAAAGAGTAATTTCTCCGCATTGCAAGGTGCAATTCTGAAATTTTTTGCTTTTTCCTGCTCCTCTTAGCATGATAAAGAAGATTCAAATAGAGTGAGATGCCAGCTCCTTTCATTCAGTCAGTAGCTTCAATCATTTCTGGTATATGAATAACATGATGTTTTTCAATGGCAAAAATCAATGAATATTGTAAATGCACAAACAGTAATTTCTCCGCATTGCAAGGTGCAATTCTGAAATTTTTTGCGTTTTCCTGCTCCTCTTAGCATGATAAACAAGATTCAAAGAGAGTGAGATGCCAGCTCCTTTCATTCAGTCAGTAGCTTCAATCATTTCTGGACGTTTTTCAATGGCAAAAATCAATGAATATTGTAAATGCACAAACAGTAATTTCTCCGCATTGCAAGGTGAAATTCTGAAATTTTTTGCTTTTTCCTGCTCCTCTTAGCATGATAAAGAAGATTCAAAGAGAGTGAGATGCCAGCTCCTTTCATTCAGTCAGTAGCTTCAATCATTTCTGGTATATGAATAACATGATGTTTTTCAATGGCAAAAATCAATGAATATTGTAAATGCACAAACAGTAATTTCTCCGCATTGCAAGGTGCAATTCTGAAATTTTTTGCGTTTTCCTGCTCCTCTTAGCATGATAAACAAGATTCAAAGAGAGTGAGATGCCAGCTCCTTTCATTCAGTCAGTAGCTTCAATCATTTCTGGACGTTTTTCAATGGCAAAAATCAATGAATATTGTAAATGCACAAACAGTAATTTCTCCGCATTGCAAGTTGCAATTCTGAAATTTTTTGCTTTTTCCTGCTCCTCTTAGCATGATAAAGAAGATTCAAAGAGAGTGAGATGCCAGCTCCTTTCATTCAGTCAGTAGCTTCAATCATTTCTGGACGTTTTTCAATGGCAAAAATCAATGAATATTGTAAATGCACAAAGAGTAATTTCTCCGCATTGCAAGGTGCAATTCTGAAATTTTTTGCTTTTTCCTGCTCCTCTTAGCATGATAAAGAAGATTCAAAGAGAGTGAGATGCCAGCTCCTTTCATTCAGTCAGTAGCTTCAATCATTTCTGGTATATGAATAACATGATGTTTTTCAATGGCAAAAATCAATGAATATTGTAAATGCACAAACAGTAATTTCTCCGC
The DNA here is from genome assembly GCF_046119375.1 of Phyllobates terribilis. Classification (NCBI taxonomy): domain Eukaryota; kingdom Metazoa; phylum Chordata; class Amphibia; order Anura; family Dendrobatidae; genus Phyllobates; species Phyllobates terribilis. The sequence goes on from NW_027364733.1 coordinate 93,638, forward strand.
ATTGCAAGGTGCAATTCTGAAATTTTTTGCGTTTTCCTGCTCCTCTTAGCATGATAAACAAGATTCAAAGAGAGTGAGATGCCAGCTCCTTTCATTCAGTCAGTAGCTTCAATCATTTCTGGACGTTTTTCAATGGCAAAAATCAATGAATATTGTAAATGCACAAACAGTAATTTCTCCGCATTGCAAGGTGAAATTCTGAAATTTTTTGCTTTTTCCTGCTCCTCTTAGCATGATAAAGAAGATTCAAAGAGAGTGAGATGCCAGCTCCTTTCATTCAGTCAGTAGCTTCAATCATTTCTGGACGTTTTTCAATGGCAAAAATCATTGAATATTGTAAATGCACAAACAGTAATTTCTCCGCATTGCAAGGTGCAATTCTGAAATTTTTTGCTTTTTCCTGCTCCTCTTAGCATGATAAAGAAGATTCAAAGAGAGTGAGATGCCGGCTCCTTTCATTCAGTCAGTAGCTTCAATCATTTCTGGTATATGAATAACATGATGTTTTTCAATGGCAAAAATCAATGAATATTGTAAATGCACAAACAGTAATTTCTCCGCATTGCAAGGTGCAATTCTGAAATTTTTTGCGTTTTCCTGCTCCTCTTAGCATGATAAACAAGATTCAAAGAGAGTGAGATGCCAGCTCCTTTCATTCAGTCAGTAGCTTCAATCATTTCTGGACGTTTTTCAATGGCAAAAATCAATGAATATTGTAAATGCACAAACAGTAATTTCTCCGCATTGCAAGGTGCAATTCTGAAATTTTTTGCTTTTTCCTGCTCCTCTTAGCATGATAAAGAAGATTCAAAGAGAGTGAGATGCCAGCTCCTTTCATTCAGTCAGTAGCTTCAATCATTTCTGGACGTTTTTCAATGGCAAAAATCAATGAATATTGTAAATGCACAAACAGTAATTTCTCCGCATTGCAAGGTGCAATTCTGAAATTTTTTGCTTTTTCCTGCTCCTCTTAGCATGATAAAGAAGATTCAAAGAGAGTGAGATGCCAGCTCCTTTCATTCAGTCAGTAGCTTCAATCATTTCTGGACGTTTTTCAATGGCAAAAATCAATGAATATTGTAAATGCACAAAGAGTAATTTCTCCGCATTGCAAGGTGCAATTCTGAAATTTTTTGCTTTTTCCTGCTCCTCTTAGCATGATAAAGAAGATTCAAAGAGAGTGAGATGCCAGCTCCTTTCATTCAGTCAGTAGCTTCAATCATTTCTGGTATATGAATAACATGATGTTTTTCAATGGCAAAAATCAATGAATATTGTAAATGCACAAACAGTAATTTCTCCGCATTGCAAGGTGCAATTCTGAAATTTTTTGCGTTTTCCTGCTCCTCTTAGCATGATAAACAAGATTCAAAGAGAGTGAGATGCCAGCTCCTTTCATTCAGTCAGTAGCTTCAATCATTTCTGGACGTTTTTCAATGGCAAAAATCAATGAATATTGTAAATGCACAAACAGTAATTTCTCCGCATTGCAAGGTGAAATTCTGAAATTTTTTGCTTTTTCCTGCTCCTCTTAGCATGATAAAGAAGATTCAAAGAGAGTGAGATGCCAGCTCCTTTCATTCAGTCAGTAGCTTCAATCATTTCTGGTATATGAATAACATGATGTTTTTCAATGGCAAAAATCAATGAATATTGTAAATGCACAAACAGTAATTTCTCCGCATTGCAAGGTGCAATTCTGAAATTTTTTGCGTTTTCCTGCTCCTCTTAGCATGATAAACAAGATTCAAAGAGAGTGAGATGCCAGCTCCTTTCATTCAGTCAGTAGCTTCAATCATTTCTGGACGTTTTTCAATGGCAAAAATCAATGAATATTGTAAATGCACAAACAGTAATTTCTCCGCATTGCAAGTTGCAATTCTGAAATTTTTTGCTTTTTCCTGCTCCTCTTAGCATGATAAAGAAGATTCAAAGAGAGTGAGATGCCAGCTCCTTTCATTCAGTCAGTAGCTTCAATCATTTCTGGACGTTTTTCAATGGCAAAAATCAATGAATATTGTAAATGCACAAACAGTAATTTCTCCGCATTGCAAGGTGCAATTCTGAAATTTTTTGCTTTTTCCTGCTCCTCTTAGCATGATAAAGAAGATTCGAAGAGAGTGAGATGCCAGCTCCTTTCATTCAGTCAGTAGCTTCAATCATTTCTGGACGTTTTTCAATGGCAAAAATCAATGAATATTGTAAATGCACAAAGAGTAATTTCTCCGCATTGCAAGGTGCAATTCTGAAATTTTTTGCTTTTTCCTGCTCCTCTTAGCATGATAAAGAAGATTCAAAGAGAGTGAGATGCCAGCTCCTTTCATTCAGTCAGTAGCTTCAATCATTTCTGGTATATGAATAACATGATGTTTTTCAATGGCAAAAATCAATGAATATTGTAAATGCACAAACAGTAATTTCTCCGCATTGCAAGGTGCAATTCTGAAATTTTTTGCGTTTTCCTGCTCCTCTTAGCATGATAAACAAGATTCAAAGAGAGTGAGATGCCAGCTCCTTTCATTCAGTCAGTAGCTTCAATCATTTCTGGACGTTTTTCAATGGCAAAAATCAATGAATATTGTAAATGCACAAACAGTAATTTCTCCGCATTGCAAGGTGAAATTCTGAAATTTTTTGCTTTTTCCTGCTCCTCTTAGCATGATAAAGAAGATTCAAAGAGAGTGAGATGCCAGCTCCTTTCATTCAGTCAGTAGCTTCAATCATTTCTGGTATATGAATAACATGATGTTTTTCAATGGCAAAAATCAATGAATATTGTAAATGCACAAACAGTAATTTCTCCGCATTGCAAGGTGCAATTCTGAAATTTTTTGCGTTTTCCTGCTCCTCTTAGCATGATAAACAAGATTCAAAGAGAGTGAGATGCCAGCTCCTTTCATTCAGTCAGTAGCTTCAATCATTTCTGGACGTTTTTCAATGGCAAAAATCAATGAATATTGTAAATGCACAAACAGTAATTTCTCCGCATTGCAAGTTGCAATTCTGAAATTTTTTGCTTTTTCCTGCTCCTCTTAGCATGATAAAGAAGATTCAAAGAGAGTGAGATGCCAGCTCCTTTCATTCAGTCAGTAGCTTCAATCATTTCTGGACGTTTTTCAATGGCAAAAATCAATGAATATTGTAAATGCACAAACAGTAATTTCTCCGCATTGCAAGGTGCAATTCTGAAATTTTTTGCTTTTTCCTGCTCCTCTTAGCATGATAAAGAAGATTCAAAGAGAGTGAGATGCCAGCTCCTTTCATTCAGTCAGTAGCTTCAATCATTTCCGGACGTTTTTCAATGGCAAAAATCAATGAATATTGTAAATGCACAAAGAGTAATTTCTCCGCATTGCAAGGTGCAATTCTGAAATTTTTTGCTTTTTCCTGCTCCTCTTAGCATGATAAAGAAGATTCAAAGAGAGTGAGATGCCAGCTCCTTTCATTCAGTCAGTAGCTTCAATCATTTCTGGTATATGAATAACATGATGTTTTTCAATGGCAAAAATCAATGAATATTGTAAATGCACAAACAGTAATTTCTCCGCATTGCAAGGTGCAATTCTGAAATTTTTTGCGTTTTCCTGCTCCTCTTAGCATGATAAACAAGATTCAAAGAGAGTGAGATGCCAGCTCCTTTCATTCAGTCAGTAGCTTCAATCATTTCTGGACGTTTTTCAATGGCAAAAATCAATGAATATTGTAAATGCACAAACAGTAATTTCTCCGCATTGCAAGGTGAAATTCTGAAATTTTTTGCTTTTTCCTGCTCCTCTTAGCATGATAAAGAAGATTCAAAGAGAGTGAGATGCCAGCTCCTTTCATTCAGTCAGTAGCTTCAATCATTTCTGGTATATGAATAACATGATGTTTTTCAATGGCAAAAATCAATGAATATTGTAAATGCACAAACAGTAATTTCTCCGCATTGCAAGGTGCAATTCTGAAATTTTTTGCGTTTTCCTGCTCCTCTTAGCATGATAAACAAGATTCAAAGAGAGTGAGATGCCAGCTCCTTTCATTCAGTCAGTAGCTTCAATCATTTCTGGACGTTTTTCAATGGCAAAAATCAATGAATATTGTAAATGCACAAACAGTAATTTCTCCGCATTGCAAGGTGCAATTCTGAAATTTTTTGCTTTTTCCTGCTCCTCTTAGCATGATAAAGAAGATTCAAAGAGAGTGAGATGCCAGCTCCTTTCATTCAGTCAGTAGCTTCAATCATTTCTGGACGTTTTTCAATGGCAAAAATCAATGAATATTGTAAATGCACAAACAGTAATTTCTCCGCATTGCAAGGTGCAATTCTGAAATTTTTTGCTTTTTCCTGCTCCTCTTAGCATGATAAAGAAGATTCAAAGAGAGTGAGATGCCAGCTCCTTTCATTCAGTCAGTAGCTTCAATCATTTCTGGACGTTTTTCAATGGCAAAAATCAATGAATATTGTAAATGCACAAAGAGTAATTTCTCCGCATTGCAAGGTGCAATTCTGAAATTTTTTGCTTTTTCCTGCTCCTCTGAGCATGATAAAGAAGATTCAAAGAGAGTGAGATGCCAGCTCCTTTCATTCAGTCAGTAGCTTCAATCATTTCTGGTATATGAATAACATGATGTTTTTCAATGGCAAAAATCAATGAATATTGTAAATGCACAAACAGTAATTTCTCCGCATTGCAAGGTGCAATTCTGAAATTTTTTGCGTTTTCCTGCTCCTCTTAGCATGGTAAACAAGATTCAAAGAGAGTGAGATGCCAGCTCCTTTCATTCAGTCAGTAGCTTCAATCATTTCTGGACGTTTTTCAATGGCAAAAATCAATGAATATTGTAAATGCACAAACAGTAATTTCTCCGCATTGCAAGGTGCAATTCTGAAATTTTTTGCTTTTTCCTGCTCCTCTTAGCATGATAAAGAAGATTCAAAGAGAGTGAGATGCCAGCTCCTTTCATTCAGTCAGTAGCTTCAATCATTTCTGGACGTTTTTCAATGGCAAAAATCAATGAATATTGTAAATGCACAAACAGTAATTTCTCCGCATTGCAAGGTGCAATTCTGAAATTTTTTGCTTTTTCCTGCTCCTCTTAGCATGATAAAGAAGATTCAAAGAGAGTGAGATGCCAGCTCCTTTCATTCAGTCAGTAGCTTCAATCATTTCTGGACGTTTTTCAATGGCAAAAATCAATGAATATTGTAAATGCACAAACAGTAATTTCTCCGCATTGCAAGGTGCAATTCTGAAATTTTTTGCTTTTTCCTGCTCCTCTTAGCATGATAAAGAAGATTCAAAGAGAGTGAGATGCCAGCTCCTTTCATTCAGTCAGTAGCTTTAATCATTTCTGGTATATGAATAACATGATGTTTTTCAATGGCAAAAATCAATGAATATTGTAAATGCACAAACAGTAATTTCTCCGCATTGCAAGGTGCAATTCTGAAATTTTTTGCTTTTTCCTGCTCCTCTTAGCATGATAAAGAAGATTCAAAGAGAGTGAGATGCCAGCTCCTTTCATTCAGTCAGTAGCTTCAATCATTTCTGGACGTTTTTCAATGGCAAAAATCAATGAATATTGTAAATGCACAAACAGTAATTTCTCCGCATTGCAAGGTGCAATTCTGAAATTTTTTGCTTTTTCCTGCTCCTCTTAGCATGATAAACAAGATTCAAAGAGAGTGAGATGCCAGCTCCTTTCATTCAGTCAGTAGCTTCAATCATTTCTGGACGTTTTTCAATGGCAAAAATCAATGACTATTGTAAATGCACAAACAGTAATTTCTCCGCATTGCAAGGTGCAATTCTGAAATTTTTTGCTTTTTCCTGCTCCTCTTAGCATGATAAAGAAGACACAAAGAGAGTGAGATGCCAGCTCCTTTCATTCAGTCAGTAGCTTCAAACATTTCTGGTATATGAATAACATGATGTTTTTCAATGGCAAAAATCAATGAATATTGTAAATGCACAAACAGTAATTTCTCCGCATTGCAAGGTGCAATTCTGAAATTTTTTGCTTTTTCCTGCTCCTCTTAGCATGATAAAAAAGATTCAAAGAGAGTGAGATGCCAGCTCCTTTCATTCAGTCAGTAGCTTCAATCATTTCTGGACGTTTTTCAATGGCAAAAATCATTGAATATTGTAAATGCACAAACAGTAATTTCTCCGCATTGCAAGGTGCAATTCTGAAATTTTTTGCTTTTTCCTGCTCCTCTTAGCATGATAAAGTAGATTCAAAGAGAGTGAGATGCCAGCTCCTTTCATTCAGTCAGTAGCTTCAATCATTTCTGGTATATGAATAACATGATGTTTTTCAATGGCAAAAATCAATGAATATTGTAAATGCACAAACAGTAATTTCTCCGCATTGCAAGGTGCAATTCTGAAATTTTTTGCTTTTTCCTGCTCCTCTTAGCATGATAAAGAAGATTCAAAGAGAGTGAGATGCCAGCTCCTTTCATTCAGTCAGTAGCTTCAATCATTTCTGGACGTTTTTCAATGGCAAAAATCAATGAATATTGTAAATGCACAAACAGTAATTTCTCCGCATTGCAAGGTGCAATTCTGAAATTTTTTGCTTTTTCCTGCTCCTCTTAGCATGATAAAGAAGATTCAAAGAGAGTGAGATGCCAGCTCCTTTCATTCAGTCAGTAGCTTCAATCATTTCTGGACGTTTTTCAATGGCAAAAATCAATGAATATTGTAAATGCACAAACAGTAATTTCTCCGCATTGCAAGGTGCAATTCTGAAATTTTTTGCGTTTTCCTGCTCCTCTTAGCATGATAAACAAGATTCAAAGAGAGTGAGATGCCAGCTCCTTTCATTCAGTCAGTAGCTTCAATCATTTCTGGACGTTTTTCAATGGCAAAAATCAATGAATATTGTAAATGCACAAACAGTAATTTCTCCGCATTGCAAAGTGCAATTCTGAAATTTTTTGCTTTTTCCTGCTCCTCTTAGCATGATAAAGAAGATTCAAAGAGAGTGAGATGCCAGCTCCTTTCATTCAGTCAGTAGCTTCAATCATTTCTGGACGTTTTTCAATGGCAAAAATCAATGAATATTGTAAATGCACAAACAGTAATTTCTCCGCATTGCAAGGTGCAATTCTGAAATTTTTTGCTTTTTCCTGCTCCTCTTAGCATGATAAAGAAGATTCAAAGAGAGTGAGATGCCAGCTCCTTTCATTCAGTCAGTAGCTTCAATCATTTCTGGACGTTTTTCAATGGCAAAAATCAATGAATATTGTAAATGCACAAACAGTAATTTCTCCGCATTGCAAGGTGCAATTCTGAAATTTTTTGCTTTTTCCTGCTCCTCTTAGCATGATAAAGAAGATTCAAAGAGAGTGAGATGCCAGCTCCTTTCATTCAGTCAGTAGCTTCAATCATTTCTGGACGTTTTTCAATGGCAAAAATCAATGAATATTGTAAATGCACAAACAGTAATTTCTCCGCATTGCAAGGTGCAATTCTGAAATTTTTTGCTTTTTCCTGCTCCTCTTAGCATGATAAAGAAGATTCAAAGAGAGTGAGATGCCAGCTCCTTTCATTCAGTCAGTAGCTTCAATCATTTCTGGACGTTTTTCAATGGCAAAAATCAATGAATATTGTAAATGCACAAAGAGTAATTTCTCCGCATTGCAAGGTGCAATTCTGAAATTTTTTGCTTTTTCCTGCTCCTCTTAGCATGATAAAGAAGATTCAAAGAGAGTGAGATGCCAGCTCCTTTCATTCAGTCAGTAGCTTCAATCATTTCTGGTATATGAATAACATGATGTTTTTCAATGGCAAAAATCAATGAATATTGTAAATGCACAAACAGTAATTTCTCCGCATTGCAAGGTGCAATTCTGAAATTTTTTGCGTTTTCCTGCTCCTCTTAGCATGATAAACAAGATTCAAAGAGAGTGAGATGCCAGCTCCTTTCATTCAGTCAGTAGCTTCAATCATTTCTGGACGTTTTTCAATGGCAAAAATCAATGAATATTGTAAATGCACAAACAGTAATTTCTCCGCATTGCAAGGTGCAATTCTGAAATTTTTTGCTTTTTCCTGCTCCTCTTAGCATGATAAACAAGATTCAAAGAGAGTGAGATGCCAGCTCCTTTCATTCAGTCAGTAGCTTCAATCATTTCTGGACGTTTTTCAATGGCAAAAATCAATGAATATTGTAAATGCACAAACAGTAATTTCTCCGCATTGCAAGGTGCAATTCTGAAATTTTTTGCTTTTTCCTGCTCCTCTTAGCATGATAAAGAAGATTCAAAGAGAGTGAGATGCCAGCTCCTTTCATTCAGTCAGTAGCTTCAAACATTTCTGGTATATGAATAACATGATGTTTTTCAATGGCAAAAATCAATGAATATTGTAAATGCACAAACAGTAATTTCTCCGCATTGCAAGGTGCAATTCTGAAATTTTTTGCTTTTTCCTGCTCCTCTTAGCATGATAAAGAAGATTCAAAGAGAGTGAGATGCCAGCTCCTTTCATTCAGTCAGTAGCTTCAATCATTTCTGGACATTTTTCAATGGCAAAAATCAATGAATATTGTAAATGCACAAACAGTAATTTCTCCGCAATGCAAGGTGCAATTCTGAAATTTTTTGCTTTTTCCTGCTCCTCTTAGCATGATAAAGAAGATTCAAAGAGAGTGAGATGCCAGCTCCTTTCATTCAGTCAGTAGCTTCAATCATTTCTGGACGTTTTTCAATGGCAAAAATCAATGAATATTGTAAATGCACAAACAGTAATTTCTCCGCATTGCAAGGTGCAATTCTGAAATTTTTTGCTTTTTCCTGCTCCTCTTAGCATGATAAAGAAGATTCAAAGAGAGTGAGATGCCAGCTCCTTTCATTCAGTCAGTAGCTTCAATCATTTCTGGACGTTTTTCAATGGCAAAAATCAATGAATATTGTAAATGCACAAACAGTAATTTCTCCGCATTGCAAGGTGCAATTCTGAAATTTTTTGCTTTTTCCTGCTCCTCTTAGCATGATAAAGAAGATTCAAAGAGAGTGAGATGCCAGCTCCTTTCATTCAGTCAGTAGCTTCAAACATTTCTGGTATATGAATAACATGATGTTTTTCAATGGCAAAAATCAATGAATATTGTAAATGCACAAACAGTAATTTCTCCGCATTGCAAGGTGCAATTCTGAAATTTTTTGCTTTTTCCTGCTCCTCTTAGCATGATAAAGAAGATTCAAAGAGAGTGAGATGCCAGCTCCTTTCATTCAGTCAGTAGCTTCAATCATTTCTGGATGTTTTTCAATGGCAAAAATCAATGAATATTGTAAATGCACAAACAGTAATTTCTCCGCATTGCAAGGTGCAATTCTGAAATTTTTTGCTTTTTCCTGCTCCTCTTAGCATGATAAAGAAGATTCAAAGAGAGTGAGATGCCAGCTCCTTTCATTCAGTCAGTAGCTTCAATCATTTCTGGACGTTTTTCAATGGCAAAAATCAATGAATATTGTAAATGCACAAAGAGTAATTTCTCCGCATTGCAAGGTGCAATTCTGAAATTTTTTGCTTTTTCCTGCTCCTCTTAGCATGATAAAGAAGATTCAAAGAGAGTGAGATGCCAGCTCCTTTCATTCAGTCAGTAGCTTCAATCATTTCTGGTATATGAATAACATGATGTTTTTCAATGGCAAAAATCAATGAATATTGTAAATGCACAAACAGTAATTTCTCCGCATTGCAAGGTGCAATTCTGAAATTTTTTGCTTTTTCCTGCTCCTCTTAGCATGATAAAGAAGATTCAAAGAGAGTGAGATGCCAGCTCCTTTCATTCAGTCAGTAGCTTCAATCATTTCTGGACGTTTTTCAATGGCAAAAATCTTTGAATATTGTAAATGCACAAACAGTAATTTCTCCGCATTGCAAGGTGCAATTCTGAAATTTTTTGCTTTTTCCTGCTCCTCTTAGCATGATAAAGTAGATTCAAAGAGAGTGAGATGCCAGCTCCTTTCATTCAGTCAGTAGCTTCAATCATTTCTGGTATATGAATAACATGATGTTTTTCAATGGCAAAAATCAATGAATATTGTAAATGCACAAACAGTAATTTCTCCGCATTGCAAGGTGCAATTCTGAAATTTTTTGCTTTTTCCTGCTCCTCTTAGCATGATAAAGAAGATTCAAAGAGAGTGAGATGCCAGCTCCTTTCATTCAGTCAGTAGCTTCAATCATTTCTGGACGTTTTTCAATGGCAAAAATCAATGAATATTGTAAATGCACAAACAGTAATATCTCCGCATTGCAAGGTGCAATTCTGAAATTTTTTGCTTTTTCCTGCTCCTCTTAGCATGATAAAGTAGATTCAAAGAGAGTGAGATGCCAGCTCCTTTCATTCAGTCAGTAGCTTCAATCATTTCTGGTATATGAATAACATGATGTTTTTCAATGGCAAAAATCAATGAATATTGTAAATGCACAAACAGTAATTTCTCCGCATTGCAAGGTGCAATTCTGAAATTTTTTGCTTTTTCCTGCTCCTCTTAGCATGATAAAGAAGATTCAAAGAGAGTGAGATGCCAGCTCCTTTCATTCAGTCAGTAGCTTCAATCATTTCTGGACGTTTTTCAATGGCAAAAATCAATGAATATTGTAAATGCACAAACAGTAATTTCTCCGCATTGCAAGGTGCAATTCTGAAATTTTTTGCTTTTTCCTGCTCCTCTTAGCATGATAAAGAAGATTCAAAGAGAGTGAGATGCCAGCTCCTTTCATTCAGTCAGTAGCTTCAATCATTTCTGGACGTTTTTCAATGGCAAAAATCAATGAATATTGTAAATGCACAAACAGTAATTTCTCCGCATTGCAAGGTGCAATTCTGAAATTTTTTGCGTTTTCCTGCTCCTCTTAGCATGATAAACAAGATTCAAAGAGAGTGAGATGCCAGCTCCTTTCATTCAGTCAGTAGCTTCAATCATTTCTGGACGTTTTTCAATGGCAAAAATCAATGAATATTGTAAATGCACAAACAGTAATTTCTCCGCATTGCAAGGTGAAATTCTGAAATTTTTTGCTTTTTCCTGCTCCTCTTAGCATGATAAAGAAGATTCAAAGAGAGTGAGATGCCAGCTCCTTTCATTCAGTCAGTAGCTTCAATCATTTCTGGTATATGAATAACATGATGTTTTTCAATGGCAAAAATCAATGAATATTGTAAATGCACAAACAGTAATTTCTCCGCATTGCAAGGTGCAATTCTGAAATTTTTTGCGTTTTCCTGCTCCTCTTAGCATGATAAACAAGATTCAAAGAGAGTGAGATGCCAGCTCCTTTCATTCAGTCAGTAGCTTCAATCATTTCTGGACGTTTTTCAATGGCAAAAATCAATGAATATTGTAAATGCACAAACAGTAATTTCTCCGCATTGCAAGGTGAAATTCTGAAATTTTTTGCTTTTTCCTGCTCCTCTTAGCATGATAAAGAAGATTCAAAGAGAGTGAGATGCCAGCTCCTTTCATTCAGTCAGTAGCTTCAATCATTTCTGGTATATGAATAACATGATGTTTTTCAATGGCAAAAATCAATGAATATTGTAAATGCACAAACAGTAATTTCTCCGCATTGCAAGGTGCAATTCTGAAATTTTTTGCGTTTTCCTGCTCCTCTTAGCATGATAAACAAGATTCAAAGAGAGTGAGATGCCAGCTCCTTTCATTCAGTCAGTAGCTTCAATCATTTCTGGACGTTTTTCAATGGCAAAAATCAATGAATATTGTAAATGCACAAACAGTAATTTCTCCGCATTGCAAGGTGCAATTCTGAAATTTTTTGCTTTTTCCTGCTCCTCTTAGCATGATAAAGAAGATTCAAAGAGAGTGAGATGCCAGCTCCTTTCATTCAGTCAGTAGCTTCAATCATTTCTGGACGTTTTTCAATGGCAAAAATCAATGAATATTGTAAATGCACAAACAGTAATTTCTCCGCATTGCAAGGTGCAATTCTGAAATTTTTTGCTTTTTCCTGCTCCTCTTAGCATGATAAAGAAGATTCAAAGAGAGTGAGATGCCAGCTCCTTTCATTCAGTCAGTAGCTTCAATCATTTCTGGACGTTTTTCAATGGCAAAAATCAATGAATATTGTAAATGCACAAAGAGTAATTTCTCCGCATTGCAAGGTGCAATTCTGAAATTTTTTGCTTTTTCCTGCTCCTCTGAGCATGATAAAGAAGATTCAAAGAGAGTGAGATGCCAGCTCCTTTCATTCAGTCAGTAGCTTCAATCATTTCTGGTATATGAATAACATGATGTTTTTCAATGGCAAAAATCAATGAATATTGTAAATGCACAAACAGTAATTTCTCCGCATTGCAAGGTGCAATTCTGAAATTTTTTGCGTTTTCCTGCTCCTCTTAGCATGGTAAACAAGATTCAAAGAGAGTGAGATGCCAGCTCCTTTCATTCAGTCAGTAGCTTCAATCATTTCTGGACGTTTTTCAATGGCAAAAATCAATGAATATTGTAAATGCACAAACAGTAATTTCTCCGCATTGCAAGGTGCAATTCTGAAATTTTTTGCTTTTTCCTGCTCCTCTTAGCATGATAAAGAAGATTCAAAGAGAGTGAGATGCCAGCTCCTTTCATTCAGTCAGTAGCTTCAATCATTTCTGGACGTTTTTCAATGGCAAAAATCAATGAATATTGTAAATGCACAAACAGTAATTTCTCCGCATTGCAAGGTGCAATTCTGAAATTTTTTGCTTTTTCCTGCTCCTCTTAGCATGATAAAGAAGATTCAAAGAGAGTGAGATGCCAGCTCCTTTCATTCAGTCAGTAGCTTCAATCATTTCTGGACGTTTTTCAATGGCAAAAATCAATGAATATTGTAAATGCACAAACAGTAATTTCTCCGCATTGCAAGGTGCAATTCTGAAATTTTTTGCTTTTTCCTGCTCCTCTTAGCATGATAAAGAAGATTCAAAGAGAGTGAGATGCCAGCTCCTTTCATTCAGTCAGTAGCTTTAATCATTTCTGGTATATGAATAACATGATGTTTTTCAATGGCAAAAATCAATGAATATTGTAAATGCACAAACAGTAATTTCTCCGCATTGCAAGGTGCAATTCTGAAATTTTTTGCTTTTTCCTGCTCCTCTTAGCATGATAAAGAAGATTCAAAGAGAGTGAGATGCCAGCTCCTTTCATTCAGTCAGTAGCTTCAATCATTTCTGGACGTTTTTCAATGGCAAAAATCAATGAATATTGTAAATGCACAAACAGTAATTTCTCCGCATTGCAAGGTGCAATTCTGAAATTTTTTGCTTTTTCCTGCTCCTCTTAGCATGATAAACAAGATTCAAAGAGAGTGAGATGCCAGCTCCTTTCATTCAGTCAGTAGCTTCAATCATTTCTGGACGTTTTTCAATGGCAAAAATCAATGACTATTGTAAATGCACAAACAGTAATTTCTCCGCATTGCAAGGTGCAATTCTGAAATTTTTTGCTTTTTCCTGCTCCTCTTAGCATGATAAAGAAGACACAAAGAGAGTGAGATGCCAGCTCCTTTCATTCAGTCAGTAGCTTCAAACATTTCTGGTATATGAATAACATGATGTTTTTCAATGGCAAAAATCAATGAATATTGTAAATGCACAAACAGTAATTTCTCCGCATTGCAAGGTGCAATTCTGAAATTTTTTGCTTTTTCCTGCTCCTCTTAGCATGATAAAAAAGATTCAAAGAGAGTGAGATGCCAGCTCCTTTCATTCAGTCAGTAGCTTCAATCATTTCTGGACGTTTTTCAATGGCAAAAATCATTGAATATTGTAAATGCACAAACAGTAATTTCTCCGCATTGCAAGGTGCAATTCTGAAATTTTTTGCTTTTTCCTGCTCCTCTTAGCATGATAAAGTAGATTCAAAGAGAGTGAGATGCCAGCTCCTTTCATTCAGTCAGTAGCTTCAATCATTTCTGGTATATGAATAACATGATGTTTTTCAATGGCAAAAATCAATGAATATTGTAAATGCACAAACAGTAATTTCTCCGCATTGCAAGGTGCAATTCTGAAATTTTTTGCTTTTTCCTGCTCCTCTTAGCATGATAAAGAAGATTCAAAGAGAGTGAGATGCCAGCTCCTTTCATTCAGTCAGTAGCTTCAATCATTTCTGGACGTTTTTCAATGGCAAAAATCAATGAATATTGTAAATGCACAAACAGTAATTTCTCCGCATTGCAAGGTGCAATTCTGAAATTTTTTGCTTTTTCCTGCTCCTCTTAGCATGATAAAGAAGATTCAAAGAGAGTGAGATGCCAGCTCCTTTCATTCAGTCAGTAGCTTCAATCATTTCTGGACGTTTTTCAATGGCAAAAATCAATGAATATTGTAAATGCACAAACAGTAATTTCTCCGCATTGCAAGGTGCAATTCTGAAATTTTTTGCGTTTTCCTGCTCCTCTTAGCATGATAAACAAGATTCAAAGAGAGTGAGATGCCAGCTCCTTTCATTCAGTCAGTAGCTTCAATCATTTCTGGACGTTTTTCAATGGCAAAAATCAATGAATATTGTAAATGCACAAACAGTAATTTCTCCGCATTGCAAAGTGCAATTCTGAAATTTTTTGCTTTTTCCTGCTCCTCTTAGCATGATAAAGAAGATTCAAAGAGAGTGAGATGCCAGCTCCTTTCATTCAGTCAGTAGCTTCAATCATTTCTGGACGTTTTTCAATGGCAAAAATCAATGAATATTGTAAATGCACAAACAGTAATTTCTCCGCATTGCAAGGTGCAATTCTGAAATTTTTTGCTTTTTCCTGCTCCTCTTAGCATGATAAAGAAGATTCAAAGAGAGTGAGATGCCAGCTCCTTTCATTCAGTCAGTAGCTTCAATCATTTCTGGACGTTTTTCAATGGCAAAAATCAATGAATATTGTAAATGCACAAACAGTAATTTCTCCGCATTGCAAGGTGCAATTCTGAAATTTTTTGCTTTTTCCTGCTCCTCTTAGCATGATAAAGAAGATTCAAAGAGAGTGAGATGCCAGCTCCTTTCATTCAGTCAGTAGCTTCAATCATTTCTGGACGTTTTTCAATGGCAAAAATCAATGAATATTGTAAATGCACAAACAGTAATTTCTCCGCATTGCAAGGTGCAATTCTGAAATTTTTTGCTTTTTCCTGCTCCTCTTAGCATGATAAAGAAGATTCAAAGAGAGTGAGATGCCAGCTCCTTTCATTCAGTCAGTAGCTTCAATCATTTCTGGACGTTTTTCAATGGCAAAAATCAATGAATATTGTAAATGCACAAAGAGTAATTTCTCCGCATTGCAAGGTGCAATTCTGAAATTTTTTGCTTTTTCCTGCTCCTCTTAGCATGATAAAGAAGATTCAAAGAGAGTGAGATGCCAGCTCCTTTCATTCAGTCAGTAGCTTCAATCATTTCTGGTATATGAATAACATGATGTTTTTCAATGGCAAAAATCAATGAATATTGTAAATGCACAAACAGTAATTTCTCCGCATTGCAAGGTGCAATTCTGAAATTTTTTGCGTTTTCCTGCTCCTCTTAGCATGATAAACAAGATTCAAAGAGAGTGAGATGCCAGCTCCTTTCATTCAGTCAGTAGCTTCAATCATTTCTGGACGTTTTTCAATGGCAAAAATCAATGAATATTGTAAATGCACAAACAGTAATTTCTCCGCATTGCAAGGTGCAATTCTGAAATTTTTTGCTTTTTCCTGCTCCTCTTAGCATGATAAACAAGATTCAAAGAGAGTGAGATGCCAGCTCCTTTCATTCAGTCAGTAGCTTCAATCATTTCTGGACGTTTTTCAATGGCAAAAATCAATGAATATTGTAAATGCACAAACAGTAATTTCTCCGCATTGCAAGGTGCAATTCTGAAATTTTTTGCTTTTTCCTGCTCCTCTTAGCATGATAAAGAAGATTCAAAGAGAGTGAGATGCCAGCTCCTTTCATTCAGTCAGTAGCTTCAAACATTTCTGGTATATGAATAACATGATGTTTTTCAATGGCAAAAATCAATGAATATTGTAAATGCACAAACAGTAATTTCTCCGCATTGCAAGGTGCAATTCTGAAATTTTTTGCTTTTTCCTGCTCCTCTTAGCATGATAAAGAAGATTCAAAGAGAGTGAGATGCCAGCTCCTTTCATTCAGTCAGTAGCTTCAATCATTTCTGGACATTTTTCAATGGCAAAAATCAATGAATATTGTAAATGCACAAACAGTAATTTCTCCGCAATGCAAGGTGCAATTCTGAAATTTTTTGCTTTTTCCTGCTCCTCTTAGCATGATAAAGAAGATTCAAAGAGAGTGAGATGCCAGCTCCTTTCATTCAGTCAGTAGCTTCAATCATTTCTGGACGTTTTTCAATGGCAAAAATCAATGAATATTGTAAATGCACAAACAGTAATTTCTCCGCATTGCAAGGTGCAATTCTGAAATTTTTTGCTTTTTCCTGCTCCTCTTAGCATGATAAAGAAGATTCAAAGAGAGTGAGATGCCAGCTCCTTTCATTCAGTCAGTAGCTTCAATCATTTCTGGACGTTTTTCAATGGCAAAAATCAATGAATATTGTAAATGCACAAACAGTAATTTCTCCGCATTGCAAGGTGCAATTCTGAAATTTTTTGCTTTTTCCTGCTCCTCTTAGCATGATAAAGAAGATTCAAAGAGAGTGAGATGCCAGCTCCTTTCATTCAGTCAGTAGCTTCAAACATTTCTGGTATATGAATAACATGATGTTTTTCAATGGCAAAAATCAATGAATATTGTAAATGCACAAACAGTAATTTCTCCGCATTGCAAGGTGCAATTCTGAAATTTTTTGCTTTTTCCTGCTCCTCTTAGCATGATAAAGAAGATTCAAAGAGAGTGAGATGCCAGCTCCTTTCATTCAGTCAGTAGCTTCAATCATTTCTGGATGTTTTTCAATGGCAAAAATCAATGAATATTGTAAATGCACAAACAGTAATTTCTCCGCATTGCAAGGTGCAATTCTGAAATTTTTTGCTTTTTCCTGCTCCTCTTAGCATGATAAAGAAGATTCAAAGAGAGTGAGATGCCAGCTCCTTTCATTCAGTCAGTAGCTTCAATCATTTCTGGACGTTTTTCAATGGCAAAAATCAATGAATATTGTAAATGCACAAAGAGTAATTTCTCCGCATTGCAAGGTGCAATTCTGAAATTTTTTGCTTTTTCCTGCTCCTCTTAGCATGATAAAGAAGATTCAAAGAGAGTGAGATGCCAGCTCCTTTCATTCAGTCAGTAGCTTCAATCATTTCTGGTATATGAATAACATGATGTTTTTCAATGGCAAAAATCAATGAATATTGTAAATGCACAAACAGTAATTTCTCCGCATTGCAAGGTGCAATTCTGAAATTTTTTGCTTTTTCCTGCTCCTCTTAGCATGATAAAGAAGATTCAAAGAGAGTGAGATGCCAGCTCCTTTCATTCAGTCAGTAGCTTCAATCATTTCTGGACGTTTTTCAATGGCAAAAATCTTTGAATATTGTAAATGCACAAACAGTAATTTCTCCGCATTGCAAGGTGCAATTCTGAAATTTTTTGCTTTTTCCTGCTCCTCTTAGCATGATAAAGTAGATTCAAAGAGAGTGAGATGCCAGCTCCTTTCATTCAGTCAGTAGCTTCAATCATTTCTGGTATATGAATAACATGATGTTTTTCAATGGCAAAAATCAATGAATATTGTAAATGCACAAACAGTAATTTCTCCGCATTGCAAGGTGCAATTCTGAAATTTTTTGCTTTTTCCTGCTCCTCTTAGCATGATAAAGAAGATTCAAAGAGAGTGAGATGCCAGCTCCTTTCATTCAGTCAGTAGCTTCAATCATTTCTGGACGTTTTTCAATGGCAAAAATCAATGAATATTGTAAATGCACAAACAGTAATATCTCCGCATTGCAAGGTGCAATTCTGAAATTTTTTGCTTTTTCCTGCTCCTCTTAGCATGATAAAGTAGATTCAAAGAGAGTGAGATGCCAGCTCCTTTCATTCAGTCAGTAGCTTCAATCATTTCTGGTATATGAATAACATGATGTTTTTCAATGGCAAAAATCAATGAATATTGTAAATGCACAAACAGTAATTTCTCCGCATTGCAAGGTGCAATTCTGAAATTTTTTGCTTTTTCCTGCTCCTCTTAGCATGATAAAGAAGATTCAAAGAGAGTGAGATGCCAGCTCCTTTCATTCAGTCAGTAGCTTCAATCATTTCTGGACGTTTTTCAATGGCAAAAATCAATGAATATTGTAAATGCACAAACAGTAATTTCTCCGCATTGCAAGGTGCAATTCTGAAATTTTTTGCTTTTTCCTGCTCCTCTTAGCATGATAAAGAAGATTCAAAGAGAGTGAGATGCCAGCTCCTTTCATTCAGTCAGTAGCTTCAATCATTTCTGGACGTTTTTCAATGGCAAAAATCAATGAATATTGTAAATGCACAAACAGTAATTTCTCCGCATTGCAAGGTGCAATTCTGAAATTTTTTGCGTTTTCCTGCTCCTCTTAGCATGATAAACAAGATTCAAAGAGAGTGAGATGCCAGCTCCTTTCATTCAGTCAGTAGCTTCAATCATTTCTGGACGTTTTTCAATGGCAAAAATCAATGAATATTGTAAATGCACAAACAGTAATTTCTCCGCATTGCAAGGTGCAATTCTGAAATTTTTTGCTTTTTCCTGCTCCTCTTAGCATGATAAAGATGATTCAAAGAGAGTGAGATGCCAGCTCCTTTCATTCAGTCAGTAGCTTCAATCATTTCTGGACGTTTTTCAATGGCAAAAATCAATGAATATTGTAAATGCACAAACAGTAATTTCTCCGCATTGCAAGGTGCAATTCTGAAATTTTTTGTTTTTTCCTGCTCCTCTTAGCATGATAAAGAAGATTCAAAGAGAGTGAGATGCCAGCTCCTTTCATTCAGTCAGTAGCTTCAATCATTTCTGGACGTTTTTCAATGGCAAAAATCAATGAATATTGTAAATGCACAAACAGTAATTTCTCCGCATTGCAAGGTGCAATTCTGAAATTTTTTGCTTTTTCCTGCTCCTCTTAGCATGATAAAGAAGATTCAAAGAGAGTGAGATGCCAGCTCCTTTCATTCAGTCAGTAGCTTCAATCATTTCTGGACGTTTTTCAATGGCAAAAATCAATGAATATTGTAAATGCACAAACAGTAATTTCTCCGCATTGCAAGGTGCAATTCTGAAATTTTTTGCTTTTTCCTGCTCCTCTTAGCATGATAAAGAAGATTCAAAGAGAGTGAGATGCCAGCTCCTTTCATTCAGTCAGTAGCTTCAATCATTTCTGGACGTTTTTCAATGGCAAAAATCAATGAATATTGTAAATGCACAAACAGTAATTTCTCCGCATTGCAAGGTGCAATTCTGAAATTTTTTGCTTTTTCCTGCTCCTCTTAGCATGATAAAGAAGATTCAAAGAGAGTGAGATGCCAGCTCCTTTCATTCAGTCAGTAGCTTCAATCATTTCTGGTATATGAATAACATGATGTTTTTCAATGGCAAAAATCAATGAATATTGTAAATGCACAAACAGTAATTTCTCCGCATTGCAAGGTGCAATTCTGAAATTTTTTGCGTTTTCCTGCTCCTCTTAGCATGATAAACAAGATTCAAAGAGAGTGAGATGCCAGCTCCTTTCATTCAGTCAGTAGCTTCAATCATTTCTGGACGTTTTTCAATGGCAAAAATCAATGAATATTGTAAATGCACAAACAGTAATTTCTCCGCATTGCAAGGTGCAATTCTGAAATTTTTTGCTTTTTCCTGCTCCACTTAGCATGATAAAGAAGATTCAAAGAGAGTGAGATGCCAGCTCCTTTCATTCAGTCAGTAGCTTCAATCATTTCTGGACGTTTTTCAATGGCAAAAATCAATGAATATTGTAAATGCACAAACAGTAATTTCTCCGCATTGCAAGGTGCAATTCTGAAATTTTTTGCTTTTTCCTGCTCCTCTTAGCATGATAAAGAAGATTCAAAGAGAGTGAGATGCCAGCTCCTTTCATTCAGTCAGTAGCTTCAATCATTTCTGGACGTTTTTCAATGGCAAAAATCAATGAATATTGTAAATGCACAAACAGTAATTTCTCCGCATTGCAAGGTGCAATTCTGAAATTTTTTGCTTTTTCCTGCTCCTCTTAGCATGATAAAGAAGATTCAAAGAGAGTGAGATGCCAGCTCCTTTCATTCAGTCAGTAGCTTTAATCATTTCTGGTATATGAATAACATGATGTTTTTCAATGGCAAAAATCAATGAATATTGTAAATGCACAAACAGTAATTTCTCCGCATTGCAAGGTGCAATTCTGAAATTTTTTGCTTTTTCCTGCTCCTCTTAGCATGATAAAGAAGATTCAAAGAGAGTGAGATGCCAGCTCCTTTCATTCAGTCAGTAGCTTCAATCATTTCTGGACGTTTTTCAATGGCAAAAATCAATGAATATTGTAAATGCACAAACAGTAATTTCTCCGCATTGCAAGGTGCAATTCTGAAATTTTTTGCTTTTTCCTGCTCCTCTTAGCATGATAAACAAGATTCAAAGAGAGTGAGATGCCAGCTCCTTTCATTCAGTCAGTAGCTTCAATCATTTCTGGACGTTTTTCAATGGCAAAAATCAATGAATATTGTAAATGCACAAACAGTAATTTCTCCGCATTGCAAGGTGCAATTCTGAAATTTTTTGCTTTTTCCTGCTCCTCTTAGCATGATAAAGAAGATTCAAAGAGAGTGAGATGCCAGCTCCTTTCATTCAGTCAGTAGCTTCAAACATTTCTGGTATATGAATAACATGATGTTTTTCAATGGCAAAAATCAATGAATATTGTAAATGCACAAACAGTAATTTCTCCGCATTGCAAGGTGCAATTCTGAAATTTTTTGCTTTTTCCTGCTCCTCTTAGCATGATAAAGAAGATTCAAAGAGAGTGAGATGCCAGCTCCTTTCATTCAGTCAGTAGCTTCAATCATTTCTGGACGTTTTTCAATGGCAAAAATCATTGAATATTGTAAATGCACAAACAGTAATTTCTCCGCATTGCAAGGTGCAATTCTGAAATTTTTTGCTTTTTCCTGCTCCTCTTAGCATGATAAAGTAGATTCAAAGAGAGTGAGATGCCAGCTCCTTTCATTCAGTCAGTAGCTTCAATCATTTCTGGTATATGAATAACATGATGTTTTTCAATGGCAAAAATCAATGAATATTGTAAATGCACAAACAGTAATTTCTCCGCATTGCAAGGTGCAATTCTGAAATTTTTTGCTTTTTCCTGCTCCTCTTAGCATGATAAAGAAGATTCAAAGAGAGTGAGATGCCAGCTCCTTTCATTCAGTCAGTAGCTTCAATCATTTCTGGACGTTTTTCAATGGCAAAAATCAATGAATATTGTAAATGCACAAACAGTAATTTCTCCGCATTGCAAGGTGCAATTCTGAAATTTTTTGCTTTTTCCTGCTCCTCTTAGCATGATAAACAAGATTCAAAGAGAGTGAGATGCCAGCTCCTTTCATTCAGTCAGTAGCTTCAATCATTTCTGGACGTTTTTCAATGGCAAAAATCAATGAATATTGTAAATGCACAAACAGTAATTTCTCCGCATTGCAAGGTGCAATTCTGAAATTTTTTGCTTTTTCCTGCTCCTCTTAGCATGATAAAGAAGATTCAAAGAGAGTGAGATGCCAGCTCCTTTCATTCAGTCAGTAGCTTCAAACATTTCTGGTATATGAATAACATGATGTTTTTCAATGGCAAAAATCAATGAATATTGTAAATGCACAAACAGTAATTTCTCCGCATTGCAAGGTGCAATTCTGAAATTTTTTGCTTTTTCCTGCTCCTCTTAGCATGATAAAGAAGATTCAAAGAGAGTGAGATGCCAGCTCCTTTCATTCAGTCAGTAGCTTCAATCATTTCTGGACATTTTTCAATGGCAAAAATCAATGAATATTGTAAATGCACAAACAGTAATTTCTCCGCATTGCAAGGTGCAATTCTGAAATTTTTTGCTTTTTCCTGCTCCTCTTAGCATGATAAAGAAGATTCAAAGAGAGTGAGATGCCAGCTCCTTTCATTCAGTCAGTAGCTTCAATCATTTCTGGACGTTTTTCAATGGCAAAAATCAATGAATATTGTAAATGCACAAACAGTAATTTCTCCGCATTGCAAGGTGCAATTCTGAAATTTTTTGCTTTTTCCTGCTCCTCTTAGCATGATAAAGAAGATTCAAAGAGAGTGAGATGCCAGCTCCTTTCATTCAGTCAGTAGCTTCAATCATTTCTGGACGTTTTTCAATGGCAAAAATCAATGAATATTGTAAATGCACAAACAGTAATTTCTCCGCATTGCAAGGTGCAATTCTGAAATTTTTTGCTTTTTCCTGCTCCTCTTAGCATGATAAAGAAGATTCAAAGAGAGTGAGATGCCAGCTCCTTTCATTCAGTCAGTAGCTTCAAACATTTCTGGTATATGAATAACATGATGTTTTTCAATGGAAAAAATCAATGAATATTGTAAATGCACAAACAGTAATTTCTCCGCATTGCAAGGTGCAATTCTGAAATTTTTTGCTTTTTCCTGCTCCTCTTAGCATGATAAAGAAGATTCAAAGAGAGTGAGATGCCAGCTCCTTTCATTCAGTCAGTAGCTTCAATCATTTCTGGACGTTTTTCAATGGCAAAAATCAATGAATATTGTAAATGCACAAACAGTAATTTCTCCGCATTGCAAGGTGCAATTCTGAAATTTTTTGCTTTTTCCTGCTCCTCTTAGCATGATAAAGAAGATTCAAAGAGAGTGAGATGCCAGCTCCTTTCATTCAGTCAGTAGCTTCAATCATTTCTGGACGTTTTTCAATGGCAAAAATCAATGAATATTGTAAATGCACAAAGAGTAATTTCTCCGCATTGCAAGGTGCAATTCTGAAATTTTTTGCTTTTTCCTGCTCCTCTTAGCATGATAAAGAAGATTCAAAGAGAGTGAGATGCCAGCTCCTTTCATTCAGTCAGTAGCTTCAAACATTTCTGGTATATGAATAACATGATGTTTTTCAATGGCAAAAATCAATGAATATTGTAAATGCACAAACAGTAATTTCTCCGCATTGCAAGGTGCAATTCTGAAATTTTTTGCTTTTTCCTGCTCCTCTTAGCATGATAAAGAAGATTCAAAGAGAGTGAGATGCCAGCTCCTTTCATTCAGTCAGTAGCTTCAATCATTTCTGGACGTTTTTCAATGGCAAAAATCATTGAATATTGTAAATGCACAAACAGTAATTTCTCCGCATTGCAAGGTGCAATTCTGAAATTTTTTGCTTTTTCCTGCTCCTCTTAGCATGATAAAGAAGATTCAAAGAGAGTGAGATGCCAGCTCCTTTCATTCAGTCAGTAGCTTCAATCATTTCTGGTATATGAATAACATGATGTTTTTCAATGGCAAAAATCACTGAATATTGTAAATGCACAAACAGTAATTTCTCCGCATTGCAAGGTGCAATTCTGAAATTTTTTGCTTTTTCCTGCTCCTCTTAGCATGATAAACAAGATTCAAAGAGAGTGAGATGCCACCTCCTTTCATTCAGTCAGTAGCTTCTATCATTTCTGGACGTTTTTCAATGGCAAAAATCAATGAATATTGTAAATGCACAAACAGTAATTTCTCCGCATTGCAAGGTGCAATTCTGAAATTTTTTGCTTTTTCCTGCTCCTCTTAGCATGATAAAGAAGATTCAAAGAGAGTGAGATGCCAGCTCCTTTCATTCAGTCAGTAGCTTCAAACATTTCTGGTATATGAATAACATGATGTTTTTCAATGGCAAAAATCAATGAATATTGTAAATGCACAAACAGTAATTTCTCCGCATTGCAAGGTGCAATTCTGAAATTTTTTGCTTTTTCCTGCTCCTCTTAGCATGATAAAGAAGATTCAAAGAGAGTGAGATGCCAGCTCCTTTCATTCAGTCAGTAGCTTCAATCATTTCTGGACGTTTTTCAATGGCAAAAATCAATGAATATTGTAAATGCACAAACAGTAATTTCTCCGCATTGCAAGGTGCAATTCTGAAATTTTTTGCTTTTTCCTGCTCCTGTTAGCATGATAAACAAGATTCAAAGAGAGTGAGATGCCAGCTCCTTTCATTCAGTCAGTAGCTTCAATCATTTCTGGACGTTTTTCAATGGCAAAAATCAATGAATATTGTAAATGCACAAACAGTAATTTCTCCGCATTGCAAGGTGCAATTCTGAAATTTTTTGCTTTTTCCTACTCCTCTTAGCATGATAAAGAAGATTCAAAGAGAGTGAGATGCCAGCTCCTTTCATTCAGTCAGTAGCTTCAAACATTTCTGGTATATGAATAACATGATGTTTTTCAATGGCAAAAATCAATGAATATTGTAAATGCACAAACAGTAATTTCTCCGCATTGCAAGGTGCAATTCTGAAATTTTTTGCTTTTTCCTGCTCCTCTTAGCATGATAAAGAAGATTCAAAGAGAGTGAGATGCCAGCTCCTTTCATTCAGTCAGTAGCTTCAATCATTTCTGGACATTTTTCAATGGCAAAAATCAATGAATATTGTAAATGCACAAACAGTAATTTCTCCGCATTGCAAGGTGCAATTCTGAAATTTTTTGCTTTTTCCTGCTCCTCTTAGCATGATAAAGAAGATTCAAAGAGAGTGAGATGCCAGCTCCTTTCATTCAGTCAGTAGCTTCAATCATTTCTGGACGTTTTTCAATGGCAAAAATCAATGAATATTGTAAATGCACAAACAGTAATTTCTCCGCATTGCAAGGTGCAATTCTGAAATTTTTTGCTTTTTCCTGCTCCTCTTAGCATGATAAAGAAGATTCAAAGAGAGTGAGATGCCAGCTCCTTTCATTCAGTCAGTAGCTTCAATCATTTCTGGACGTTTTTCAATGGCAAAAATCAATGAATATTGTAAATGCACAAACAGTAATTTCTCCGCATTGCAAGGTGCAATTCTGAAATTTTTTGCTTTTTCCTGCTCCTCTTAGCATGATAAACAAGATTCAAAGAGAGTGAGATGCCAGCTCCTTTCATTCAGTCAGTAGCTTCAATCATTTCTGGACGTTTTTCAATGGCAAAAATCAATGAATATTGTAAATGCACAAACAGTAATTTCTCCGCATTGCAAGGTGCAATTCTGAAATTTTTTGCTTTTTCCTGCTCCTCTTAGCATGATAAAGAAGATTCAAAGAGAGTGAGATGCCAGCTCCTTTCATTCAGTCAGTAGCTTCAAACATTTCTGGTATATGAATAACATGATGTTTTTCAATGGCAAAAATCAATGAATATTGTAAATGCACAAACAGTAATTTCTCCGCATTGCAAGGTGCAATTCTGAAATTTTTTGCTTTTTCCTGCTCCTCTTAGCATGATAAAGAAGATTCAAAGAGAGTGAGATGCCAGCTCCTTTCATTCAGTCAGTAGCTTCAATCATTTCTGGACGTTTTTCAATGGCAAAAATCATTGAATATTGTAAATGCACAAACAGTAATTTCTCCGCATTGCAAGGTGCAATTCTGAAATTTTTTGCTTTTTCCTGCTCCTCTTAGCATGATAAAGTAGATTCAAAGAGAGTGAGATGCCAGCTCCTTTCATTCAGTCAGTAGCTTCAATCATTTCTGGTATATGAATAACATGATGTTTTTCAATGGCAAAAATCAATGAATATTGTAAATGCACAAACAGTAATTTCTCCGCATTGCAAGGTGCAATTCTGAAATTTTTTGCTTTTTCCTGCTCCTCTTAGCATGATAAAGAAGATTCAAAGAGAGTGAGATGCCAGCTCCTTTCATTCAGTCAGTAGCTTCAATCATTTCTGGACGTTTTTCAATGGCAAAAATCAATGAATATTGTAAATGCACAAACAGTAATTTCTCCGCATTGCAAGGTGCAATTCTGAAATTTTTTGCTTTTTCCTGCTCCTCTTAGCATGATAAACAAGATTCAAAGAGAGTGAGATGCCAGCTCCTTTCATTCAGTCAGTAGCTTCAATCATTTCTGGACGTTTTTCAATGGCAAAAATCAATGAATATTGTAAATGCACAAACAGTAATTTCTCCGCATTGCAAGGTGCAATTCTGAAATTTTTTGCTTTTTCCTGCTCCTCTTAGCATGATAAAGAAGATTCAAAGAGAGTGAGATGCCAGCTCCTTTCATTCAGTCAGTAGCTTCAAACATTTCTGGTATATGAATAACATGATGTTTTTCAATGGCAAAAATCAATGAATATTGTAAATGCACAAACAGTAATTTCTCCGCATTGCAAGGTGCAATTCTGAAATTTTTTGCTTTTTCCTGCTCCTCTTAGCATGATAAAGAAGATTCAAAGAGAGTGAGATGCCAGCTCCTTTCATTCAGTCAGTAGCTTCAATCATTTCTGGACATTTTTCAATGGCAAAAATCAATGAATATTGTAAATGCACAAACAGTAATTTCTCCGCATTGCAAGGTGCAATTCTGAAATTTTTTGCTTTTTCCTGCTCCTCTTAGCATGATAAAGAAGATTCAAAGAGAGTGAGATGCCAGCTCCTTTCATTCAGTCAGTAGCTTCAATCATTTCTGGACGTTTTTCAATGGCAAAAATCAATGAATATTGTAAATGCACAAACAGTAATTTCTCCGCATTGCAAGGTGCAATTCTGAAATTTTTTGCTTTTTCCTGCTCCTCTTAGCATGATAAAGAAGATTCAAAGAGAGTGAGATGCCAGCTCCTTTCATTCAGTCAGTAGCTTCAATCATTTCTGGACGTTTTTCAATGGCAAAAATCAATGAATATTGTAAATGCACAAACAGTAATTTCTCCGCATTGCAAGGTGCAATTCTGAAATTTTTTGCTTTTTCCTGCTCCTCTTAGCATGATAAAGAAGATTCAAAGAGAGTGAGATGCCAGCTCCTTTCATTCAGTCAGTAGCTTCAAACATTTCTGGTATATGAATAACATGATGTTTTTCAATGGCAAAAATCAATGAATATTGTAAATGCACAAACAGTAATTTCTCCGCATTGCAAGGTGCAATTCTGAAATTTTTTGCTTTTTCCTGCTCCTCTTAGCATGATAAAGAAGATTCAAAGAGAGTGAGATGCCAGCTCCTTTCATTCAGTCAGTAGCTTCAATCATTTCTGGACGTTTTTCAATGGCAAAAATCAATGAATATTGTAAATGCACAAACATTAATTTCTCCGCATTGCAAGGTGCAATTCTGAAATTTTTTGCTTTTTCCTGCTCCTCTTAGCATGATAAAGAAGATTCAAAGAGAGTGAGATGCCAGCTCCTTTCATTCAGTCAGTAGCTTCAATCATTTCTGGACGTTTTTCAATGGCAAAAATCAATGAATATTGTAAATGCACAAAGAGTAATTTCTCCGCATTGCAAGGTGCAATTCTGAAATTTTTTGCTTTTTCCTGCTCCTCTTAGCATGATAAAGAAGATTCAAAGAGAGTGAGATGCCAGCTCCTTTCATTCAGTCAGTAGCTTCAAACATTTCTGGTATATGAATAACATGATGTTTTTCAATGGCAAAAATCAATGAATATTGTAAATGCACAAACAGTAATTTCTCCGCATTGCAAGGTGCAATTCTGAAATTTTTTGCTTTTTCCTGCTCCTCTTAGCATGATAAAGAAGATTCAAAGAGAGTGAGATGCCAGCTCCTTTCATTCAGTCAGTAGCTTCAATCATTTCTGGACGTTTTTCAATGGCAAAAATCATTGAATATTGTAAATGCACAAACAGTAATTTCTCCGCATTGCAAGGTGCAATTCTGAAATTTTTTGCTTTTTCCTGCTCCTCTTAGCATGATAAAGAAGATTCAAAGAGAGTGAGATGCCAGCTCCTTTCATTCAGTCAGTAGCTTCAATCATTTCTGGTATATGAATAACATGATGTTTTTCAATGGCAAAAATCAATGAATATTGTAAATGCACAAACAGTAATTTCTCCGCATTGCAAGGTGCAATTCTGAAATTTTTTGCTTTTTCCTGCTCCTCTTAGCATGATAAACAAGATTCAAAGAGAGTGAGATGCCACCTCCTTTCATTCAGTCAGTAGCTTCTATCATTTCTGGACGTTTTTCAATGGCAAAAATCAATGAATATTGTAAATGCACAAACAGTAATTTCTCCGCATTGCAAGGTGCAATTCTGAAATTTTTTGCTTTTTCCTGCTCCTCTTAGCATGATAAAGAAGATTCAAAGAGAGTGAGATGCCAGCTCCTTTCATTCAGTCAGTAGCTTCAAACATTTCTGGTATATGAATAACATGATGTTTTTCAATGGCAAAAATCAATGAATATTGTAAATGCACAAACAGTAATTTCTCCGCATTGCAAGGTGCAATTCTGAAATTTTTTGCTTTTTCCTGCTCCTCTTAGCATGATAAAGAAGATTCAAAGAGAGTGAGATGCCAGCTCCTTTCATTCAGTCAGTAGCTTCAATCATTTCTGGACGTTTTTCAATGGCAAAAATCAATGAATATTGTAAATGCACAAACAGTAATTTCTCCGCATTGCAAGGTGCAATTCTGAAATTTTTTGCTTTTTCCTGCTCCTGTTAGCATGATAAACAAGATTCAAAGAGAGTGAGATGCCAGCTCCTTTCATTCAGTCAGTAGCTTCAATCATTTCTGGACGTTTTTCAATGGCAAAAATCAATGAATATTGTAAATGCACAAACAGTAATTTCTCCGCATTGCAAGGTGCAATTCTGAAATTTTTTGCTTTTTCCTACTCCTCTTAGCATGATAAAGAAGATTCAAAGAGAGTGAGATGCCAGCTCCTTTCATTCAGTCAGTAGCTTCAAACATTTCTGGTATATGAATAACATGATGTTTTTCAATGGCAAAAATCAATGAATATTGTAAATGCACAAACAGTAATTTCTCCGCATTGCAAGGTGCAATTCTGAAATTTTTTGCTTTTTCCTGCTCCTCTTAGCATGATAAAGAAGATTCAAAGAGAGTGAGATGCCAGCTCCTTTCATTCAGTCAGTAGCTTCAATCATTTCTGGACATTTTTCAATGGCAAAAATCAATGAATATTGTAAATGCACAAACAGTAATTTCTCCGCATTGCAAGGTGCAATTCTGAAATTTTTTGCTTTTTCCTGCTCCTCTTAGCATGATAAAGAAGATTCAAAGAGAGTGAGATGCCAGCTCCTTTCATTCAGTCAGTAGCTTCAATCATTTCTGGACGTTTTTCAATGGCAAAAATCAATGAATATTTTAAATGCACAAACAGTAATTTCTCCGCATTGCAAGGTGCAATTCTGAAATTTTTTGCTTTTTCCTGCTCCTCTTAGCATGATAAAGAAGATTCAAAGAGAGTGAGATGCCAGCTCCTTTCATTCAGTCAGTAGCTTCAATCATTTCTGGACGTTTTTCAATGGCAAAAATCAATGAATATTGTAAATGCACAAACAGTAATTTCTCCGCATTGCAAGGTGCAATTCTGAAATTTTTTGCTTTTTCCTGCTCCTCTTAGCATGATAAAGAAGATTCAAAGAGAGTGAGATGCCAGCTCCTTTCATTCAGTCAGTAGCTTCAAACATTTCTGGTATATGAATAACATGATGTTTTTCAATGGCAAAAATCAATGAATATTGTAAATGCACAAACAGTAATTTCTCCACATTGCAAGGTGCAATTCTGAAATTTTTTGCTTTTTCCTGCTCCTCTTAGCATGATAAAGAAGATTCAAAGAGAGTGAGATGCCAGCTCCTTTCATTCAGTCAGTAGCTTCAATCATTTCTGGACGTTTTTCAATGGCAAAAATCAATGAATATTGTAAATGCACAAACAGTAATTTCTCCGCATTGCAAGGTGCAATTCTGAAATTTTTTGCCTTTTCCTGCTCCTCTTAGCATGATAAAGAAGATTCAAAGAGAGTGAGATGCCAGCTCCTTTCATTCAGTCAGTAGCTTCAATCATTTCTGGACGTTTTTCAATGGCAAAAATCAATGAATATTGTAAATGCACAAAGAGTAATTTCTCCGCATTGCAAGGTGCAATTCTGAAATTTTTTGCTTTTTCCTGCTCCTCTTAGCATGATAAAGAAGATTCAAAGAGAGTGAGATGCCAGCTCCTTTCATTCAGTCAGTAGCTTCAAACATTTCTGGTATATGAATAACATGATGTTTTTCAATGGCAAAAATCAATGAATATTGTAAATGCACAAACAGTAATTTCTCCGCATTGCAAGGTGCAATTCTGAAATTTTTTGCTTTTTCCTGCTCCTCTTAGCATGATAAAGAAGATTCAAAGAGAGTGAGATGCCACCTCCTTTCATTCAGTCAGTAGCTTCTATCATTTCTGGACGTTTTTCAATGGCAAAAATCAATGAATATTGTAAATGCACAAACAGTAATTTCTCCGCATTGCAAGGTGCAATTCTGAAATTTTTTGCTTTTTCCTGCTCCTCTTAGCATGATAAAGAAGATTCAAAGAGAGTGAGATGCCAGCTCCTTTCATTCAGTCAGTAGCTTCAAACATTTCTGGTATATGAATAACATGATGTTTTTCAATGGCAAAAATCAATGAATATTGTAAATGCACAAACAGTAATTTCTCCGCATTGCAAGGTGCAATTCTGAAATTTTTTGCTTTTTCCTGCTCCTCTTAGCATGATAAAGAAGATTCAAAGAGAGTGAGATGCCAGCTCCTTTCATTCAGTCAGTAGCTTCAATCATTTCTGGACGTTTTTCAATGGCAAAAATCAATGAATATTGTAAATGCACAAACAGTAATTTCTCCGCATTGCAAGGTGCAATTCTGAAATTTTTTGCTTTTTCCTGCTCCTGTTAGCATGATAAACAAGATTCAAAGAGAGTGAGATGCCAGCTCCTTTCATTCAGTCAGTAGCTTCAATCATTTCTGGACGTTTTTCAATGGCAAAAATCAATGAATATTGTAAATGCACAAACAGTAATTTCTCCGCATTGCAAGGTGCAATTCTGAAATTTTTTGCTTTTTCCTGCTCCTCTTAGCATGATAAAGAAGATTCAAAGAGAGTGAGATGCCAGCTCCTTTCATTCAGTCAGTAGCTTCAAACATTTCTGGTATATGAATAACATGATGTTTTTCAATGGCAAAAATCAATGAATATTGTAAATGCACAAACAGTAATTTCTCCGCATTGCAAGGTGCAATTCTGAAATTTTTTGCTTTTTCCTGCTCCTCTTAGCATGATAAAGAAGATTCAAAGAGAGTGAGATGCCAGATCCTTTCATTCAGTCAGTAGCTTCAATCATTTCTGGACATTTTTCAATGGCAAAAATCAATGAATATTGTAAATGCACAAACAGTAATTTCTCCGCATTGCAAGGTGCAATTCTGAAATTTTTTGCTTTTTCCTGCTCCTCTTAGCATGATAAAGAAGATTCAAAGAGAGTGAGATGCCAGCTCCTTTCATTCAGTCAGTAGCTTCAAACATTTCTGGTATATGAATAACATGATGTTTTTCAATGGCAAAAATCAATGAATATTGTAAATGCACAAACAGTAATTTCTCCGCATTGCAAGGTGCAATTCTGAAATTTTTTGCTTTTTCCTGCTCCTCTTAGCATGATAAAGAAGATTCAAAGAGAGTGAGATGCCAGATCCTTTCATTCAGTCAGTAGCTTCAATCATTTCTGGACATTTTTCAATGGCAAAAATCAATGAATATTGTAAATGCACAAACAGTAATTTCTCCACATTGCAAGGTGCAATTCTGAAATTTTTTGCTTTTTCCTGCTCCTCTTAGCATGATAAAGAAGATTCAAAGAGAGTGAGATGCCAGCTCCTTTCATTCAGTCAGTAGCTTCAATCATTTCTGGACGTTTTTCAATGGCAAAAATCAATGAATATTGTAAATGCACAAACAGTAATTTCTCCGCATTGCAAGGTGCAATTCTGAAATTTTTTGCTTTTTCCTGCTCCTCTTAGCATGATAAAGAAGATTCAAAGAGAGTGAGATGCCAGCTCCTTTCATTCAGTCAGTAGCTTCAAACATTTCTGGTATATGAATAACATGATGTTTTTCAATGGCAAAAATCAATGAATATTGTAAATGCACAAACAGTAATTTCTCCGCATTGCAAGGTGCAATTCTGAAATTTTTTGCTTTTTCCTGCTCCTCTTAGCATGATAAAGAAGATTCAAAGAGAGTGAGATGCCAGATCCTTTCATTCAGTCAGTAGCTTCAATCATTTCTGGACATTTTTCAATGGCAAAAATCAATGAATATTGTAAATGCACAAACAGTAATTTCTCCGCATTGCAAGGTGCAATTCTGAAATTTTTTGCTTTTTCCTGCTCCTCTTAGCATGATAAAGAAGATTCAAAGAGAGTGAGATGCCAGCTCCTTTCATTCAGTCAGTAGCTTCAAACATTTCTGGTATATGAATAACATGATGTTTTTCAATGGCAAAAATCAATGAATATTGTAAATGCACAAACAGTAATTTCTCCGCATTGCAAGGTGCAATTCTGAAATTTTTTGCTTTTTCCTGCTCCTCTTAGCATGATAAAGAAGATTCAAAGAGAGTGAGATGCCAGATCCTTTCATTCAGTCAGTAGCTTCAATCATTTCTGGACATTTTTCAATGGCAAAAATCAATGAATATTGTAAATGCACAAACAGTAATTTCTCCACATTGCAAGGTGCAATTCTGAAATTTTTTGCTTTTTCCTGCTCCTCTTAGCATGATAAAGAAGATTCAAAGAGAGTGAGATGCCAGCTCCTTTCATTCAGTCAGTAGCTTCAATCATTTCTGGACGTTTTTCAATGGCAAAAATCAATGAATATTGTAAATGCACAAACAGTAATTTCTCCGCATTGCAAGGTGCAATTCTGAAATTTTTTGCTTTTTCCTGCTCCTCTTAGCATGATAAAGAAGATTCAAAGAGAGTGAGATGCCAGCTCCTTTCATTCAGTCAGTAGCTTCAAACATTTCTGGTATATGAATAACATGATGTTTTTCAATGGCAAAAATCAATGAATATTGTAAATGCACAAACAGTAATTTCTCCACATTGCAAGGTGCAATTCTGAAATTTTTTGCTTTTTCCTGCTCCTCTTAGCATGATAAAGAAGATTCAAAGAGAGTGAGATGCCAGCTCCTTTCATTCAGTCAGTAGCTTCAATCATTTCTGGACGTTTTTCAATGGCAAAAATCAATGAATATTGTAAATGCACAAACAGTAATTTCTCCGCATTGCAAGGTGCAATTCTGAAATTTTTTGCCTTTTCCTGCTCCTCTTAGCATGATAAACAAGATTCAAAGAGAGTGAGATGCCAGCTCCTTTCATTCAGTCAGTAGCTTCAATCATTTCTGGACGTTTTTCAATGGCAAAAATCAATGAATATTGTAAATGCACAAAGAGTAATTTCTCCGCATTGCAAGGTGCAATTCTGAAATTTTTTGCTTTTTCCTGCTCCTCTTAGCATGATAAAGAAGATTCAAAGAGAGTGAGATGCCAGCTCCTTTCATTCAGTCAGTAGCTTCAAACATTTCTGGTATATGAATAACATGATGTTTTTCAATGGCAAAAATCAATGAATATTGTAAATGCACAAACAGTAATTTCTCCGCATTGCAAGGTGCAATTCTGAAATTTTTTGCTTTTTCCTGCTCCTCTTAGCGTGATAAAGAAGATTCAAAGAGAGTGAGATGCCACCTCCTTTCATTCAGTCAGTAGCTTCTATCATTTCTGGACGTTTTTCAATGGCAAAAATCAATGAATATTGTAAATGCACAAACAGTAATTTCTCCGCATTGCAAGGTGCAATTCTGAAATTTTTTGCTTTTTCCTGCTCCTCTTAGCATGATAAAGAAGATTCAAAGAGAGTGAGATGCCAGCTCCTTTCATTCAGTCAGTAGCTTCAAACATTTCTGGTATATGAATAACATGATGTTTTTCAATGGCAAAAATCAATGAATATTGTAAATGCACAAACAGTAATTTCTCCGCATTGCAAGGTGCAATTCTGAAATTTTTTGCTTTTTCCTGCTCCTCTTAGCATGATAAAGAAGATTCAAAGAGAGTGAGATGCCAGCTCCTTTCATTCAGTCAGTAGCTTCAATCATTTCTGGACGTTTTTCAATGGCAAAAATCAATGAATATTGTAAATGCACAAACAGTAATTTCTCCGCATTGCAAGGTGCAATTCTGAAATTTTTTGCTTTTTCCTGCTCCTGTTAGCATGATAAACAAGATTCAAAGAGAGTGAGAT
This sequence comes from Phyllobates terribilis, assembly GCF_046119375.1. Taxonomy (NCBI): domain Eukaryota; kingdom Metazoa; phylum Chordata; class Amphibia; order Anura; family Dendrobatidae; genus Phyllobates; species Phyllobates terribilis. The sequence continues at coordinate 127,879 of NW_027364733.1, forward strand.
GCCAGCTCCTTTCATTCAGTCAGTAGCTTCAATCATTTCTGGACGTTTTTCAATGGCAAAAATCAATGAATATTGTAAATGCACAAACAGTAATTTCTCCGCATTGCAAGGTGCAATTCTGAAATTTTTTGCTTTTTCCTGCTCCTCTTAGCATGATAAAGAAGATTCAAAGAGAGTGAGATGCCAGCTCCTTTCATTCAGTCAGTAGCTTCAAACATTTCTGGTATATGAATAACATGATGTTTTTCAATGGCAAAAATCAATGAATATTGTAAATGCACAAACAGTAATTTCTCCGCATTGCAAGGTGCAATTCTGAAATTTTTTGCTTTTTCCTGCTCCTCTTAGCATGATAAAGAAGATTCAAAGAGAGTGAGATGCCAGATCCTTTCATTCAGTCAGTAGCTTCAATCATTTCTGGACATTTTTCAATGGCAAAAATCAATGAATATTGTAAATGCACAAACAGTAATTTCTCCGCATTGCAAGGTGCAATTCTGAAATTTTTTGCTTTTTCCTGCTCCTCTTAGCATGATAAAGAAGATTCAAAGAGAGTGAGATGCCAGCTCCTTTCATTCAGTCAGTAGCTTCAATCATTTCTGGACGTTTTTCAATGGCAAAAATCAATGAATATTGTAAATGCACAAAGAGTAATTTCTCCGCATTGCAAGGTGCAATTCTGAAATTTTTTGCTTTTTCCTGCTCCTCTTAGCATGATAAAGAAGATTCAAAGAGAGTGAGATGCCAGCTCCTTTCATTCAGTCAGTAGCTTCAAACATTTCTGGTATATGAATAACATGATGTTTTTCAATGGCAAAAATCAATGAATATTGTAAATGCACAAACAGTAATTTCTCCGCATTGCAAGGTGCAATTCTGAAATTTTTTGCTTTTTCCTGCTCCTCTTAGCATGATAAAGAAGATTCAAAGAGAGTGAGATGCCAGCTCCTTTCATTCAGTAAGTAGCTTCAATCATTTCTGGACGTTTTTCAATGGCAAAAATCAATGAATATTGTAAATGCACAAACAGTAATTTCTCCGCATTGCAAGGTGCAATTCTGAAATTTTTTGCTTTTTCCTGCTCCTCTTAGCATGATAAACAAGATTCAAAGAGAGTGAGATGCCAGCTCTTTTCATTCAGTCAGTAGCTTCAATCATTTCTGGACGTTTTTCAATGACAAAAATCAATGAATATTGTAAATGCACAAACAGTAATTTCTCCGCATTGCAAGGTGCAATTCTGAAATTTTTTGCTTTTTCCTGCTCCTCTTAGCATGATAAAGAAGATTCAAAGAGAGTGAGATGCCACCTCCTTTCATTCAGTCAGTAGCTTCTATCATTTCTGGACGTTTTTCAATGGCAAAAATCAATGAATATTGTAAATGCACAAACAGTAATTTCTCCGCATTGCAAGGTGCAATTCTGAAATTTTTTGCTTTTTCCTGCTCCTCTTAGCATGATAAAGAAGATTCAAAGAGAGTGAGATGCCAGCTCCTTTCATTCAGTCAGTAGCTTCAAACATTTCTGGTATATGAATAACATGATGTTTTTCAATGGCAAAAATCAATGAATATTGTAAATGCACAAACAGTAATTTCTCCGCATTGCAAGGTGCAATTCTGAAATTTTTTGCTTTTTCCTGCTCCTCTTAGCATGATAAAGAAGATTCAAAGAGAGTGAGATGCCAGCTCCTTTCATTCAGTCAGTAGCTTCAATCATTTCTGGACGTTTTTCAATGGCAAAAATCAATGAATATTGTAAATGCACAAACAGTAATTTCTCCGCATTGCAAGGTGCAATTCTGAAATTTTTTGCTTTTTCCTGCTCCTGTTAGCATGATAAACAAGATTCAAAGAGAGTGAGATGCCAGCTCCTTTCATTCAGTCAGTAGCTTCAATCATTTCTGGACGTTTTTCAATGGCAAAAATCAATGAATATTGTAAATGCACAAACAGTAATTTCTCCGCATTGCAAGGTGCAATTCTGAAATTTTTTGCTTTTTCCTACTCCTCTTAGCATGATAAAGAAGATTCAAAGAGAGTGAGATGCCAGCTCCTTTCATTCAGTCAGTAGCTTCAAACATTTCTGGTATATGAATAACATGATGTTTTTCAATGGCAAAAATCAATGAATATTGTAAATGCACAAACAGTAATTTCTCCGCATTGCAAGGTGCAATTCTGAAATTTTTTGCTTTTTCCTGCTCCTCTTAGCATGATAAAGAAGATTCAAAGAGAGTGAGATGCCAGCTCCTTTCATTCAGTCAGTAGCTTCAATCATTTCTGGACATTTTTCAATGGCAAAAATCAATGAATATTGTAAATGCACAAACAGTAATTTCTCCGCATTGCAAGGTGCAATTCTGAAATTTTTTGCTTTTTCCTGCTCCTCTTAGCATGATAAAGAAGATTCAAAGAGAGTGAGATGCCAGCTCCTTTCATTCAGTCAGTAGCTTCAATCATTTCTGGACGTTTTTCAATGGCAAAAATCAATGAATATTTTAAATGCACAAACAGTAATTTCTCCGCATTGCAAGGTGCAATTCTGAAATTTTTTGCTTTTTCCTGCTCCTCTTAGCATGATAAAGAAGATTCAAAGAGAGTGAGATGCCAGCTCCTTTCATTCAGTCAGTAGCTTCAATCATTTCTGGACGTTTTTCAATGGCAAAAATCAATGAATATTGTAAATGCACAAACAGTAATTTCTCCGCATTGCAAGGTGCAATTCTGAAATTTTTTGCTTTTTCCTGCTCCTCTTAGCATGATAAAGAAGATTCAAAGAGAGTGAGATGCCAGCTCCTTTCATTCAGTCAGTAGCTTCAAACATTTCTGGTATATGAATAACATGATGTTTTTCAATGGCAAAAATCAATGAATATTGTAAATGCACAAACAGTAATTTCTCCACATTGCAAGGTGCAATTCTGAAATTTTTTGCTTTTTCCTGCTCCTCTTAGCATGATAAAGAAGATTCAAAGAGAGTGAGATGCCAGCTCCTTTCATTCAGTCAGTAGCTTCAATCATTTCTGGACGTTTTTCAATGGCAAAAATCAATGAATATTGTAAATGCACAAACAGTAATTTCTCCGCATTGCAAGGTGCAATTCTGAAATTTTTTGCCTTTTCCTGCTCCTCTTAGCATGATAAAGAAGATTCAAAGAGAGTGAGATGCCAGCTCCTTTCATTCAGTCAGTAGCTTCAATCATTTCTGGACGTTTTTCAATGGCAAAAATCAATGAATATTGTAAATGCACAAAGAGTAATTTCTCCGCATTGCAAGGTGCAATTCTGAAATTTTTTGCTTTTTCCTGCTCCTCTTAGCATGATAAAGAAGATTCAAAGAGAGTGAGATGCCAGCTCCTTTCATTCAGTCAGTAGCTTCAAACATTTCTGGTATATGAATAACATGATGTTTTTCAATGGCAAAAATCAATGAATATTGTAAATGCACAAACAGTAATTTCTCCGCATTGCAAGGTGCAATTCTGAAATTTTTTGCTTTTTCCTGCTCCTCTTAGCATGATAAAGAAGATTCAAAGAGAGTGAGATGCCACCTCCTTTCATTCAGTCAGTAGCTTCTATCATTTCTGGACGTTTTTCAATGGCAAAAATCAATGAATATTGTAAATGCACAAACAGTAATTTCTCCGCATTGCAAGGTGCAATTCTGAAATTTTTTGCTTTTTCCTGCTCCTCTTAGCATGATAAAGAAGATTCAAAGAGAGTGAGATGCCAGCTCCTTTCATTCAGTCAGTAGCTTCAAACATTTCTGGTATATGAATAACATGATGTTTTTCAATGGCAAAAATCAATGAATATTGTAAATGCACAAACAGTAATTTCTCCGCATTGCAAGGTGCAATTCTGAAATTTTTTGCTTTTTCCTGCTCCTCTTAGCATGATAAAGAAGATTCAAAGAGAGTGAGATGCCAGCTCCTTTCATTCAGTCAGTAGCTTCAATCATTTCTGGACGTTTTTCAATGGCAAAAATCAATGAATATTGTAAATGCACAAACAGTAATTTCTCCGCATTGCAAGGTGCAATTCTGAAATTTTTTGCTTTTTCCTGCTCCTGTTAGCATGATAAACAAGATTCAAAGAGAGTGAGATGCCAGCTCCTTTCATTCAGTCAGTAGCTTCAATCATTTCTGGACGTTTTTCAATGGCAAAAATCAATGAATATTGTAAATGCACAAACAGTAATTTCTCCGCATTGCAAGGTGCAATTCTGAAATTTTTTGCTTTTTCCTGCTCCTCTTAGCATGATAAAGAAGATTCAAAGAGAGTGAGATGCCAGCTCCTTTCATTCAGTCAGTAGCTTCAAACATTTCTGGTATATGAATAACATGATGTTTTTCAATGGCAAAAATCAATGAATATTGTAAATGCACAAACAGTAATTTCTCCGCATTGCAAGGTGCAATTCTGAAATTTTTTGCTTTTTCCTGCTCCTCTTAGCATGATAAAGAAGATTCAAAGAGAGTGAGATGCCAGATCCTTTCATTCAGTCAGTAGCTTCAATCATTTCTGGACATTTTTCAATGGCAAAAATCAATGAATATTGTAAATGCACAAACAGTAATTTCTCCGCATTGCAAGGTGCAATTCTGAAATTTTTTGCTTTTTCCTGCTCCTCTTAGCATGATAAAGAAGATTCAAAGAGAGTGAGATGCCAGCTCCTTTCATTCAGTCAGTAGCTTCAAACATTTCTGGTATATGAATAACATGATGTTTTTCAATGGCAAAAATCAATGAATATTGTAAATGCACAAACAGTAATTTCTCCGCATTGCAAGGTGCAATTCTGAAATTTTTTGCTTTTTCCTGCTCCTCTTAGCATGATAAAGAAGATTCAAAGAGAGTGAGATGCCAGATCCTTTCATTCAGTCAGTAGCTTCAATCATTTCTGGACATTTTTCAATGGCAAAAATCAATGAATATTGTAAATGCACAAACAGTAATTTCTCCACATTGCAAGGTGCAATTCTGAAATTTTTTGCTTTTTCCTGCTCCTCTTAGCATGATAAAGAAGATTCAAAGAGAGTGAGATGCCAGCTCCTTTCATTCAGTCAGTAGCTTCAATCATTTCTGGACGTTTTTCAATGGCAAAAATCAATGAATATTGTAAATGCACAAACAGTAATTTCTCCGCATTGCAAGGTGCAATTCTGAAATTTTTTGCTTTTTCCTGCTCCTCTTAGCATGATAAAGAAGATTCAAAGAGAGTGAGATGCCAGCTCCTTTCATTCAGTCAGTAGCTTCAAACATTTCTGGTATATGAATAACATGATGTTTTTCAATGGCAAAAATCAATGAATATTGTAAATGCACAAACAGTAATTTCTCCGCATTGCAAGGTGCAATTCTGAAATTTTTTGCTTTTTCCTGCTCCTCTTAGCATGATAAAGAAGATTCAAAGAGAGTGAGATGCCAGATCCTTTCATTCAGTCAGTAGCTTCAATCATTTCTGGACATTTTTCAATGGCAAAAATCAATGAATATTGTAAATGCACAAACAGTAATTTCTCCGCATTGCAAGGTGCAATTCTGAAATTTTTTGCTTTTTCCTGCTCCTCTTAGCATGATAAAGAAGATTCAAAGAGAGTGAGATGCCAGCTCCTTTCATTCAGTCAGTAGCTTCAAACATTTCTGGTATATGAATAACATGATGTTTTTCAATGGCAAAAATCAATGAATATTGTAAATGCACAAACAGTAATTTCTCCGCATTGCAAGGTGCAATTCTGAAATTTTTTGCTTTTTCCTGCTCCTCTTAGCATGATAAAGAAGATTCAAAGAGAGTGAGATGCCAGATCCTTTCATTCAGTCAGTAGCTTCAATCATTTCTGGACATTTTTCAATGGCAAAAATCAATGAATATTGTAAATGCACAAACAGTAATTTCTCCACATTGCAAGGTGCAATTCTGAAATTTTTTGCTTTTTCCTGCTCCTCTTAGCATGATAAAGAAGATTCAAAGAGAGTGAGATGCCAGCTCCTTTCATTCAGTCAGTAGCTTCAATCATTTCTGGACGTTTTTCAATGGCAAAAATCAATGAATATTGTAAATGCACAAACAGTAATTTCTCCGCATTGCAAGGTGCAATTCTGAAATTTTTTGCTTTTTCCTGCTCCTCTTAGCATGATAAAGAAGATTCAAAGAGAGTGAGATGCCAGCTCCTTTCATTCAGTCAGTAGCTTCAAACATTTCTGGTATATGAATAACATGATGTTTTTCAATGGCAAAAATCAATGAATATTGTAAATGCACAAACAGTAATTTCTCCACATTGCAAGGTGCAATTCTGAAATTTTTTGCTTTTTCCTGCTCCTCTTAGCATGATAAAGAAGATTCAAAGAGAGTGAGATGCCAGCTCCTTTCATTCAGTCAGTAGCTTCAATCATTTCTGGACGTTTTTCAATGGCAAAAATCAATGAATATTGTAAATGCACAAACAGTAATTTCTCCGCATTGCAAGGTGCAATTCTGAAATTTTTTGCCTTTTCCTGCTCCTCTTAGCATGATAAACAAGATTCAAAGAGAGTGAGATGCCAGCTCCTTTCATTCAGTCAGTAGCTTCAATCATTTCTGGACGTTTTTCAATGGCAAAAATCAATGAATATTGTAAATGCACAAAGAGTAATTTCTCCGCATTGCAAGGTGCAATTCTGAAATTTTTTGCTTTTTCCTGCTCCTCTTAGCATGATAAAGAAGATTCAAAGAGAGTGAGATGCCAGCTCCTTTCATTCAGTCAGTAGCTTCAAACATTTCTGGTATATGAATAACATGATGTTTTTCAATGGCAAAAATCAATGAATATTGTAAATGCACAAACAGTAATTTCTCCGCATTGCAAGGTGCAATTCTGAAATTTTTTGCTTTTTCCTGCTCCTCTTAGCGTGATAAAGAAGATTCAAAGAGAGTGAGATGCCACCTCCTTTCATTCAGTCAGTAGCTTCTATCATTTCTGGACGTTTTTCAATGGCAAAAATCAATGAATATTGTAAATGCACAAACAGTAATTTCTCCGCATTGCAAGGTGCAATTCTGAAATTTTTTGCTTTTTCCTGCTCCTCTTAGCATGATAAAGAAGATTCAAAGAGAGTGAGATGCCAGCTCCTTTCATTCAGTCAGTAGCTTCAAACATTTCTGGTATATGAATAACATGATGTTTTTCAATGGCAAAAATCAATGAATATTGTAAATGCACAAACAGTAATTTCTCCGCATTGCAAGGTGCAATTCTGAAATTTTTTGCTTTTTCCTGCTCCTCTTAGCATGATAAAGAAGATTCAAAGAGAGTGAGATGCCAGCTCCTTTCATTCAGTCAGTAGCTTCAATCATTTCTGGACGTTTTTCAATGGCAAAAATCAATGAATATTGTAAATGCACAAACAGTAATTTCTCCGCATTGCAAGGTGCAATTCTGAAATTTTTTGCTTTTTCCTGCTCCTGTTAGCATGATAAACAAGATTCAAAGAGAGTGAGATGCCAGCTCCTTTCATTCAGTCAGTAGCTTCAATCATTTCTGGACGTTTTTCAATGGCAAAAATCAATGAATATTGTAAATGCACAAACAGTAATTTCTCCGCATTGCAAGGTGCAATTCTGAAATTTTTTGCTTTTTCCTGCTCCTCTTAGCATGATAAAGAAGATTCAAAGAGAGTGAGATGCCAGCTCCTTTCATTCAGTCAGTAGCTTCAAACATTTCTGGTATATGAATAACATGATGTTTTTCAATGGCAAAAATCAATGAATATTGTAAATGCACAAACAGTAATTTCTCCGCATTGCAAGGTGCAATTCTGAAATTTTTTGCTTTTTCCTGCTCCTCTTAGCATGATAAAGAAGATTCAAAGAGAGTGAGATGCCAGATCCTTTCATTCAGTCAGTAGCTTCAATCATTTCTGGACATTTTTCAATGGCAAAAATCAATGAATATTGTAAATGCACAAACAGTAATTTCTCCGCATTGCAAGGTGCAATTCTGAAATTTTTTGCTTTTTCCTGCTCCTCTTAGCATGATAAAGAAGATTCAAAGAGAGTGAGATGCCAGCTCCTTTCATTCAGTCAGTAGCTTCAATCATTTCTGGACGTTTTTCAATGGCAAAAATCAATGAATATTGTAAATGCACAAAGAGTAATTTCTCCGCATTGCAAGGTGCAATTCTGAAATTTTTTGCTTTTTCCTGCTCCTCTTAGCATGATAAAGAAGATTCAAAGAGAGTGAGATGCCAGCTCCTTTCATTCAGTCAGTAGCTTCAAACATTTCTGGTATATGAATAACATGATGTTTTTCAATGGCAAAAATCAATGAATATTGTAAATGCACAAACAGTAATTTCTCCGCATTGCAAGGTGCAATTCTGAAATTTTTTGCTTTTTCCTGCTCCTCTTAGCATGATAAAGAAGATTCAAAGAGAGTGAGATGCCAGCTCCTTTCATTCAGTAAGTAGCTTCAATCATTTCTGGACGTTTTTCAATGGCAAAAATCAATGAATATTGTAAATGCACAAACAGTAATTTCTCCGCATTGCAAGGTGCAATTCTGAAATTTTTTGCTTTTTCCTGCTCCTCTTAGCATGATAAACAAGATTCAAAGAGAGTGAGATGCCAGCTCTTTTCATTCAGTCAGTAGCTTCAATCATTTCTGGACGTTTTTCAATGACAAAAATCAATGAATATTGTAAATGCACAAACAGTAATTTCTCCGCATTGCAAGGTGCAATTCTGAAATTTTTTGCTTTTTCCTGCTCCTCTTAGCATGATAAACAAGATTCAAAGAGAGTGAGATGCCAGCTCTTTTCATTCAGTCAGTAGCTTCAATCATTTCTGGACGTTTTTCAATGACAAAAATCAATGAATATTGTAAATGCACAAACAGTAATTTCTCCGCATTGCAAGGTGCAATTCTGAAATTTTTTGCTTTTTCCTGCTCCTCTTAGCATGATAAACAAGATTCAAAGAGAGTGAGATGCCAGCTCCTTTCATTCAGTCAGTAGCTTCAATCATTTCTGGACGTTTTTCAATGGCAAAAATCAATGAATATTGTAAATGCACAAACAGTAATTTCTCCGCATTGCAAGGTGCAATTCTGAAATTTTTTGCTTTTTCCTGCTCCTCTTAGCATGATAAAGAAGATTCAAAGAGAGTGAGATGCCAGCTCCTTTCATTCAGTCAGTAGCTTCAAACATTTCTGGTATATGAATAACATGATGTTTTTCAATGGCAAAAATCAATGAATATTGTAAATGCACAAACAGTAATTTCTCCGCATTGCAAGTTGCAATTCTGAAATTTTTTGCTTTTTCCTGCTCCTCTTAGCATGATAAAGAAGATTCAAAGAGAGTGAGATGCCAGCTCCTTTCATTCAGTCAGTAGCTTCAATCATTTCTGGACATTTTTCAATGGCAAAAATCAATGAATATTGTAAATGCACAAACAGTAATTTCTCCGCATTGCAAGGTGCAATTCTGAAATTTTTTGCTTTTTCCTGCTCCTCTTAGCATGATAAAGAAGATTCAAAGAGAGTGAGATGCCAGCTCCTTTCATTCAGTCAGTAGCTTCAATCATTTCTGGACGTTTTTCAATGGCAAAAATCAATGAATATTGTAAATGCACAAACAGTAATTTCTCCGCATTGCAAGGTGCAATTCTGAAATTTTTTGCTTTTTCCTGCTCCTCTTAGCATGATAAAGAAGATTCAAAGAGAGTGAGATGCCAGCTCCTTTCATTCAGTCAGTAGCTTCAATCATTTCTGGACGTTTTTCAATGGCAAAAATCAATGAATATTGTAAATGCACAAACAGTAATTTCTCCGCATTGCAAGGTGCAATTCTGAAATTTTTTGCTTTTTCCTGCTCCTCTTAGCATGATAAAGAAGATTCAAAGAGAGTGAGATGCCAGCTCCTTTCATTCAGTCAGTAGCTTCAAACATTTCTGGTATATGAATAACATGATGTTTTTCAATGGCAAAAATCAATGAATATTGTAAATGCACAAACAGTATTTCTCCGCATTGCAAGGTGCAATTCTGAAATGTTTTGCTTTTTCCTGCTCCTCTTAGCATGATAAAGAAGATTCAAAGAGAGTGAGATGCCAGCTCCTTTCATTCAGTCAGTAGCTTCAATCATTTCTGGACGTTTTTCAATGGCAAAAATCAATGAATATTGTAAATGCACAAACAGTAATTTCTCCGCATTGCAAGGTGCAATTCTGAAATTTTTTGCTTTTTCCTACTCCTCTTAGCATGATAAAGAAGATTCAAAGAGAGTGAGATGCCAGCTCCTTTCATTCAGTCAGTAGCTTCAAACATTTCTGGTATATGAATAACATGATGTTTTTCAATGGCAAAAATCAATGAATATTGTAAATGCACAAACAGTAATTTCTCCGCATTGCAAGGTGCAATTCTGAAATTTTTTGCTTTTTCCTGCTCCTCTTAGCATGATAAAGAAGATTCAAAGAGAGTGAGATGCCAGCTCCTTTCATTCAGTCAGTAGCTTCAATCATTTCTGGACATTTTTCAATGGCAAAAATCAATGAATATTGTAAATGCACAAACAGTAATTTCTCCGCATTGCAAGGTGCAATTCTGAAATTTTTTGCTTTTTCCTGCTCCTCTTAGCATGATAAAGAAGATTCAAAGAGAGTGAGATGCCAGCTCCTTTCATTCAGTCAGTAGCTTCAATCATTTCTGGACGTTTTTCAATGGCAAAAATCAATGAATATTGTAAATGCACAAACAGTAATTTCTCCGCATTGCAAGGTGCAATTCTGAAATTTTTTGCTTTTTCCTGCTCCTCTTAGCATGATAAAGAAGATTCAAAGAGAGTGAGATGCCAGCTCCTTTCATTCAGTCAGTAGCTTCAATCATTTCTGGACGTTTTTCAATGGCAAAAATCAATGAATATTGTAAATGCACAAACAGTAATTTCTCCGCATTGCAAGGTGCAATTCTGAAATTTTTTGCTTTTTCCTGCTCCTCTTAGCATGATAAAGAAGATTCAAAGAGAGTGAGATGCCAGCTCCTTTCATTCAGTCAGTAGCTTCAAACATTTCTGGTATATGAATAACATGATGTTTTTCAATGGCAAAAATCAATGAATATTGTAAATGCACAAACAGTAATTTCTCCACATTGCAAGGTGCAATTCTGAAATTTTTTGCTTTTTCCTGCTCCTCTTAGCATGATAAAGAAGATTCAAAGAGAGTGAGATGCCAGCTCCTTTCATTCAGTCAGTAGCTTCAATCATTTCTGGACGTTTTTCAATGGCAAAAATCAATGAATATTGTAAATGCACAAACAGTAATTTCTCCGCATTGCAAGGTGCAATTCTGAAATTTTTTGCTTTTTCCTGCTCCTCTTAGCATGATAAAGAAGATTCAAAGAGAGTGAGATGCCAGCTCCTTTCATTCAGTCAGTAGCTTCAATCATTTCTGGACGTTTTTCAATGGCAAAAATCAATGAATATTGTAAATGCACAAAGAGTAATTTCTCCGCATTGCAAGGTGCAATTCTGAAATTTTTTGCTTTTTCCTGCTCCTCTTAGCATGATAAAGAAGATTCAAAGAGAGTGAGATGCCAGCTCCTTTCATTCAGTCAGTAGCTTCAAACATTTCTGGTATATGAATAACATGATGTTTTTCAATGGCAAAAATCAATGAATATTGTAAATGCACAAACAGTAATTTCTCCGCATTGCAAGGTGCAATTCTGAAATTTTTTGCTTTTTCCTGCTCCTCTTAGCATGATAAAGAAGATTCAAAGAGAGTGAGATGCCACCTCCTTTCATTCAGTCAGTAGCTTCTATCATTTCTGGACGTTTTTCAATGGCAAAAATCAATGAATATTGTAAATGCACAAACAGTAATTTCTCCGCATTGCAAGGTGCAATTCTGAAATTTTTTGCTTTTTCCTGCTCCTCTTAGCATGATAAAGAAGATTCAAAGAGAGTGAGATGCCAGCTCCTTTCATTCAGTCAGTAGCTTCAAACATTTCTGGTATATGAATAACATGATGTTTTTCAATGGCAAAAATCAATGAATATTGTAAATGCACAAACAGTAATTTCTCCGCATTGCAAGGTGCAATTCTGAAATTTTTTGCTTTTTCCTGCTCCTCTTAGCATGATAAAGAAGATTCAAAGAGAGTGAGATGCCAGCTCCTTTCATTCAGTCAGTAGCTTCAATCATTTCTGGACGTTTTTCAATGGCAAAAATCAATGAATATTGTAAATGCACAAACAGTAATTTCTCCGCATTGCAAGGTGCAATTCTGAAATTTTTTGCTTTTTCCTGCTCCTGTTAGCATGATAAACAAGATTCAAAGAGAGTGAGATGCCAGCTCCTTTCATTCAGTCAGTAGCTTCAATCATTTCTGGACGTTTTTCAATGGCAAAAATCAATGAATATTGTAAATGCACAAACAGTAATTTCTCCGCATTGCAAGGTGCAATTCTGAAATTTTTTGCTTTTTCCTGCTCCTCTTAGCATGATAAAGAAGATTCAAAGAGAGTGAGATGCCAGCTCCTTTCATTCAGTCAGTAGCTTCAAACATTTCTGGTATATGAATAACATGATGTTTTTCAATGGCAAAAATCAATGAATATTGTAAATGCACAAACAGTAATTTCTCCGCATTGCAAGGTGCAATTCTGAAATTTTTTGCTTTTTCCTGCTCCTCTTAGCATGATAAAGAAGATTCAAAGAGAGTGAGATGCCAGATCCTTTCATTCAGTCAGTAGCTTCAATCATTTCTGGACATTTTTCAATGGCAAAAATCAATGAATATTGTAAATGCACAAACAGTAATTTCTCCGCATTGCAAGGTGCAATTCTGAAATTTTTTGCTTTTTCCTGCTCCTCTTAGCATGATAAAGAAGATTCAAAGAGAGTGAGATGCCAGCTCCTTTCATTCAGTCAGTAGCTTCAATCATTTCTGGACGTTTTTCAATGGCAAAAATCAATGAATATTGTAAATGCACAAAGAGTAATTTCTCCGCATTGCAAGGTGCAATTCTGAAATTTTTTGCTTTTTCCTGCTCCTCTTAGCATGATAAAGAAGATTCAAAGAGAGTGAGATGCCAGCTCCTTTCATTCAGTCAGTAGCTTCAAACATTTCTGGTATATGAATAACATGATGTTTTTCAATGGCAAAAATCAATGAATATTGTAAATGCACAAACAGTAATTTCTCCGCATTGCAAGGTGCAATTCTGAAATTTTTTGCTTTTTCCTGCTCCTCTTAGCATGATAAAGAAGATTCAAAGAGAGTGAGATGCCAGCTCCTTTCATTCAGTAAGTAGCTTCAATCATTTCTGGACGTTTTTCAATGGCAAAAATCAATGAATATTGTAAATGCACAAACAGTAATTTCTCCGCATTGCAAGGTGCAATTCTGAAATTTTTTGCTTTTTCCTGCTCCTCTTAGCATGATAAACAAGATTCAAAGAGAGTGAGATGCCAGCTCTTTTCATTCAGTCAGTAGCTTCAATCATTTCTGGACGTTTTTCAATGACAAAAATCAATGAATATTGTAAATGCACAAACAGTAATTTCTCCGCATTGCAAGGTGCAATTCTGAAATTTTTTGCTTTTTCCTGCTCCTCTTAGCATGATAAACAAGATTCAAAGAGAGTGAGATGCCAGCTCTTTTCATTCAGTCAGTAGCTTCAATCATTTCTGGACGTTTTTCAATGACAAAAATCAATGAATATTGTAAATGCACAAACAGTAATTTCTCCGCATTGCAAGGTGCAATTCTGAAATTTTTTGCTTTTTCCTGCTCCTCTTAGCATGATAAACAAGATTCAAAGAGAGTGAGATGCCAGCTCCTTTCATTCAGTCAGTAGCTTCAATCATTTCTGGACGTTTTTCAATGGCAAAAATCAATGAATATTGTAAATGCACAAACAGTAATTTCTCCGCATTGCAAGGTGCAATTCTGAAATTTTTTGCTTTTTCCTGCTCCTCTTAGCATGATAAAGAAGATTCAAAGAGAGTGAGATGCCAGCTCCTTTCATTCAGTCAGTAGCTTCAAACATTTCTGGTATATGAATAACATGATGTTTTTCAATGGCAAAAATCAATGAATATTGTAAATGCACAAACAGTAATTTCTCCGCATTGCAAGGTGCAATTCTGAAATTTTTTGCTTTTTCCTGCTCCTCTTAGCATGATAAAGAAGATTCAAAGAGAGTGAGATGCCAGCTCCTTTCATTCAGTCAGTAGCTTCAATCATTTCTGGACATTTTTCAATGGCAAAAATCAATGAATATTGTAAATGCACAAACAGTAATTTCTCCGCATTGCAAGGTGCAATTCTGAAATTTTTTGCTTTTTCCTGCTCCTCTTAGCATGATAAAGAAGATTCAAAGAGAGTGAGATGCCAGCTCCTTTCATTCAGTCAGTAGCTTCAATCATTTCTGGACGTTTTTCAATGGCAAAAATCAATGAATATTGTAAATGCACAAACAGTAATTTCTCCGCATTGCAAGGTGCAATTCTGAAATTTTTTGCTTTTTCCTGCTCCTCTTAGCATGATAAAGAAGATTCAAAGAGAGTGAGATGCCAGCTCCTTTCATTCAGTCAGTAGCTTCAATCATTTCTGGACGTTTTTCAATGGCAAAAATCAATGAATATTGTAAATGCACAAACAGTAATTTCTCCGCATTGCAAGGTGCAATTCTGAAATTTTTTGCTTTTTCCTGCTCCTCTTAGCATGATAAAGAAGATTCAAAGAGAGTGAGATGCCAGCTCCTTTCATTCAGTCAGTAGCTTCAAACATTTCTGGTATATGAATAACATGATGTTTTTCAATGGCAAAAATCAATGAATATTGTAAATGCACAAACAGTATTTCTCCGCATTGCAAGGTGCAATTCTGAAATGTTTTGCTTTTTCCTGCTCCTATTAGCATGATAAAGAAGATTCAAAGAGAGTGAGATGCCAGCTCCTTTCATTCAGTCAGTAGCTTCAATCATTTCTGGACGTTTTTCAATGGCAAAAATCAATGAATATTGTAAATGCACAAACAGTAATTTCTCCGCATTGCAAGGTGCAATTCTGAAATTTTTTGCTTTTTCCTGCTCCTCTTAGCATGATAAAGAAGATTCAAAGAGAGTGAGATGCCAGCTCCTTTCATTCAGTCAGTAGCTTCAAACATTTCTGGTATATGAATAACATGATGTTTTTCAATGGCAAAAATCAATGAATATTGTAAATGCACAAACAGTAATTTCTCCGCATTGCAAGGTGCAATTCTGAAATTTTTTGCTTTTTCCTGCTCCTCTTAGCATGATAAAGAAGATTCAAAGAGAGTGAGATGCCAGCTCCTTTCATTCAGTCAGTAGCTTCAATCATTTCTGGACGTTTTTCAATGGCAAAAATCAATGAATATTGTAAATGCACAAACAGTAATTTCTCCGCATTGCAAGGTGCAATTCTGAAATTTTTTGCTTTTTCCTGCTCCTGTTAGCATGATAAACAAGATTCAAAGAGAGTGAGATGCCAGCTCCTTTCATTCAGTCAGTAGCTTCAATCATTTCTGGACGTTTTTCAATGGCAAAAATCAATGAATATTGTAAATGCACAAACAGTAATTTCTCCGCATTGCAAGGTGCAATTCTGAAATTTTTTGCTTTTTCCTGCTCCTCTTAGCATGATAAAGAAGATTCAAAGAGAGTGAGATGCCAGCTCCTTTCATTCAGTCAGTAGCTTCAAACATTTCTGGTATATGAATAACATGATGTTTTTCAATGGCAAAAATCAATGAATATTGTAAATGCACAAACAGTAATTTCTCCGCATTGCAAGGTGCAATTCTGAAATTTTTTGCTTTTTCCTGCTCCTCTTAGCATGATAAAGAAGATTCAAAGAGAGTGAGATGCCAGATCCTTTCATTCAGTCAGTAGCTTCAATCATTTCTGGACATTTTTCAATGGCAAAAATCAATGAATATTGTAAATGCACAAACAGTAATTTCTCCGCATTGCAAGGTGCAATTCTGAAATTTTTTGCTTTTTCCTGCTCCTCTTAGCATGATAAAGAAGATTCAAAGAGAGTGAGATGCCAGCTCCTTTCATTCAGTCAGTAGCTTCAATCATTTCTGGACGTTTTTCAATGGCAAAAATCAATGAATATTGTAAATGCACAAAGAGTAATTTCTCCGCATTGCAAGGTGCAATTCTGAAATTTTTTGCTTTTTCCTGCTCCTCTTAGCATGATAAAGAAGATTCAAAGAGAGTGAGATGCCAGCTCCTTTCATTCAGTCAGTAGCTTCAAACATTTCTGGTATATGAATAACATGATGTTTTTCAATGGCAAAAATCAATGAATATTGTAAATGCACAAACAGTAATTTCTCCGCATTGCAAGGTGCAATTCTGAAATTTTTTGCTTTTTCCTGCTCCTCTTAGCATGATAAAGAAGATTCAAAGAGAGTGAGATGCCAGCTCCTTTCATTCAGTAAGTAGCTTCAATCATTTCTGGACGTTTTTCAATGGCAAAAATCAATGAATATTGTAAATGCACAAAGAGTAATTTCTCCGCATTGCAAGGTGCAATTCTGAAATTTTTTGCTTTTTCCTGCTCCTCTTAGCATGATAAAGAAGATTCAAAGAGAGTGAGATGCCAGCTCCTTTCATTCAGTCAGTAGCTTCAAACATTTCTGGTATATGAATAACATGATGTTTTTCAATGGCAAAAATCAATGAATATTGTAAATGCACAAACAGTAATTTCTCCGCATTGCAAGGTGCAATTCTGAAATTTTTTGCTTTTTCCTGCTCCTCTTAGCATGATAAAGAAGATTCAAAGAGAGTGAGATGCCAGCTCCTTTCATTCAGTAAGTAGCTTCAATCATTTCTGGACGTTTTTCAATGGCAAAAATCAATGAATATTGTAAATGCACAAACAGTAATTTCTCCGCATTGCAAGGTGCAATTCTGAAATTTTTTGCTTTTTCCTGCTCCTCTTAGCATGATAAACAAGATTCAAAGAGAGTGAGATGCCAGCTCTTTTCATTCAGTCAGTAGCTTCAATCATTTCTGGACGTTTTTCAATGACAAAAATCAATGAATATTGTAAATGCACAAACAGTAATTTCTCCGCATTGCAAGGTGCAATTCTGAAATTTTTTGCTTTTTCCTGCTCCTCTTAGCATGATAAACAAGATTCAAAGAGAGTGAGATGCCAGCTCTTTTCATTCAGTCAGTAGCTTCAATCATTTCTGGACGTTTTTCAATGACAAAAATCAATGAATATTGTAAATGCACAAACAGTAATTTCTCCGCATTGCAAGGTGCAATTCTGAAATTTTTTGCTTTTTCCTGCTCCTCTTAGCATGATAAAGAAGATTCAAAGAGAGTGAGATGCCAGCTCCTTTCATTCAGTCAGTAGCTTCAATCATTTCTGGACGTTTTTCAATGGCAAAAATCAATGAATATTGTAAATGCACAAACAGTAATTTCTCCGCATTGCAAGGTGCAATTCTGAAATTTTTTGCTTTTTCCTGCTCCTCTTAGCATGATAAAGAAGATTCAAAGAGAGTGAGATGCCAGCTCCTTTCATTCAGTCAGTAGCTTCAAACATTTCTGGTATATGAATAACATGATGTTTTTCAATGGCAAAAATCAATGAATATTGTAAATGCACAAACAGTAATTTCTCCGCATTGCAAGGTGCAATTCTGAAATTTTTTGCTTTTTCCTGCTCCTCTTAGCATGATAAAGAAGATTCAAAGAGAGTGAGATGCCAGCTCCTTTCATTCAGTCAGTAGCTTCAATCATTTCTGGACATTTTTCAATGGCAAAAATCAATGAATATTGTAAATGCACAAACAGTAATTTCTCCGCATTGCAAGGTGCAATTCTGAAATTTTTTGCTTTTTCCTGCTCCTCTTAGCATGATAAAGAAGATTCAAAGAGAGTGAGATGCCAGCTCCTTTCATTCAGTCAGTAGCTTCAATCATTTCTGGACGTTTTTCAATGGCAAAAATCAATGAATATTGTAAATGCACAAACAGTAATTTCTCCGCATTGCAAGGTGCAATTCTGAAATTTTTTGCTTTTTCCTGCTCCTCTTAGCATGATAAAGAAGATTCAAAGAGAGTGAGATGCCAGCTCCTTTCATTCAGTCAGTAGCTTCAATCATTTCTGGACGTTTTTCAATGGCAAAAATCAATGAATATTGTAAATGCACAAACAGTAATTTCTCCGCATTGCAAGGTGCAATTCTGAAATTTTTTGCTTTTTCCTGCTCCTCTTAGCATGATAAAGAAGATTCAAAGAGAGTGAGATGCCAGCTCCTTTCATTCAGTCAGTAGCTTCAAACATTTCTGGTATATGAATAACATGATGTTTTTCAATGGCAAAAATCAATGAATATTGTAAATGCACAAACAGTATTTCTCCGCATTGCAAGGTGCAATTCTGAAATGTTTTGCTTTTTCCTGCTCCTCTTAGCATGATAAAGAAGATTCAAAGAGAGTGAGATGCCAGCTCCTTTCATTCAGTCAGTAGCTTCAATCATTTCTGGACGTTTTTCAATGGCAAAAATCAATGAATATTGTAAATGCACAAACAGTAATTTCTCCGCATTGCAAGGTGCAATTCTGAAATTTTTTGCTTTTTCCTGCTCCTCTTAGCATGATAAAGAAGATTCAAAGAGAGTGAGATGCCAGCTCCTTTCATTCAGTCAGTAGCTTCAATCATTTCTGGACGTTTTTCAATGGCAAAAATCAATGAATATTGTAAATGCACAAAGAGTAATTTCTCCGCATTGCAAGGTGCAATTCTGAAATTTTTTGCTTTTTCCTGCTCCTCTTAGCATGATAAAGAAGATTCAAAGAGAGTGAGATGCCAGCTCCTTTCATTCAGTCAGTAGCTTCAAACATTTCTGGTATATGAATAACATGATGTTTTTCAATGGCAAAAATCAATGAATATTGTAAATGCACAAACAGTAATTTCTCCGCATTGCAAGGTGCAATTCTGAAATTTTTTGCTTTTTCCTGCTCCTCTTAGCATGATAAAAAAGATTCAAAGAGAGTGAGATGCCAGCTCCTTTCATTCAGTCAGTAGCTTCAATCATTTCTGGACGTTTTTCAATGGCAAAAATCATTGAATATTGTAAATGCACAAACAGTAATTTCTCCGCATTGCAAGGTGAAATTCTGAAATTTTTTGCTTTTTCCTGCTCCTCTTAGCATGATAAAGAAGATTCAAAGAGAGTGAGATGCCAGCTCCTTTCATTCAGTCAGTAGCTTCAATCATTTCTGGACGTTTTTCAATGGCAAAAATCATTGAATATTGTAAATGCACAAACAGTAATTTCTCCGCATTGCAAGGTGCAATTCTGAAATTTTTTGCTTTTTCCTGCTCCTCTTAGCATGATAAAGAAGATTCAAAGAGAGTGAGATGCCAGCTCCTTTCATTCAGTCAGTAGCTTCAATCATTTCTGGTATATGAATAACATGATGTTTTTCAATGGCAAAAATCAATGAATATTGTAAATGCACAAACAGTAATTTCTCCGCATTGCAAGGTGCAATTCTGAAATTTTTTGCTTTTTCCTGCTCCTCTTAGCATGATAAACAAGATTCAAAGAGAGTGAGATGCCACCTCCTTTCATTCAGTCAGTAGCTTCTATCATTTCTGGACGTTTTTCAATGGCAAAAATCAATGAATATTGTAAATGCACAAACAGTAATTTCTCCGCATTGCAAGGTGCAATTCTGAAATTTTTTGCTTTTTCCTGCTCCTCTTAGCATGATAAAGAAGATTCAAAGAGAGTGAGATGCCAGCTCCTTTCATTCAGTCAGTAGCTTCAAACATTTCTGGTATATGAATAACATGATGTTTTTCAATGGCAAAAATCAATGAATATTGTAAATGCACAAACAGTAATTTCTCTGCATTGCAAGGTGCAATTCTGAAATTTTTTGCTTTTTCCTGCTCCTCTTAGCATGATAAAGAAGATTCAAAGAGAGTGAGATGCCAGCTCCTTTCATTCAGTCAGTAGCTTCAATCATTTCTGGACGTTTTTCAATGGCAAAAATCAATGAATATTGTAAATGCACAAACAGTAATTTCTCCGCATTGCAAGGTGCAATTCTGAAATTTTTTGCTTTTTCCTGCTCCTGTTAGCATGATAAACAAGATTCAAAGAGAGTGAGATGCCAGCTCCTTTCATTCAGTCAGTAGCTTCAATCATTTCTGGAAGTTTTTCAATGGCAAAAATCAATGAATATTGTAAATGCACAAACAGTAATTTCTCCGCATTGCAAGGTGCAATTCTGAAATTTTTTGCTTTTTCCTGCTCCTCTTAGCATGATAAAGAAGATTCAAAGAGAGTGAGATGCCAGCTCCTTTCATTCAGTCAGTAGCTTCAAACATTTCTGGTATATGAATAACATGATGTTTTTCAATGGCAAAAATCAATGAATATTGTAAATGCACAAACAGTAATTTCTCCGCATTGCAAGGTGCAATTCTGAAATTTTTTGCTTTTTCCTGCTCCTCTTAGCATGATAAAGAAGATTCAAAGAGAGTGAGATGCCAGATCCTTTCATTCAGTCAGTAGCTTCAATCATTTCTGGACATTTTTCAATGGCAAAAATCAATGAATATTGTAAATGCACAAACAGTAATTTCTCCGCATTGCAAGGTGCAATTCTGAAATTTTTTGCTTTTTCCTGCTCCTCTTAGCATGATAAAGAAGATTCAAAGAGAGTGAGATGCCAGCTCCTTTCATTCAGTCAGTAGCTTCAATCATTTCTGGACGTTTTTCAATGGCAAAAATCAATGAATATTGTAAATGCACAAAGAGTAATTTCTCCGCATTGCAAGGTGCAATTCTGAAATTTTTTGCTTTTTCCTGCTCCTCTTAGCATGATAAAGAAGATTCAAAGAGAGTGAGATGCCAGCTCCTTTCATTCAGTCAGTAGCTTCAAACATTTCTGGTATATGAATAACATGATGTTTTTCAATGGCAAAAATCAATGAATATTGTAAATGCACAAACAGTAATTTCTCCGCATTGCAAGGTGCAATTCTGAAATTTTTTGCGTTTTCCTGCTCCTCTTAGCATGATAAAGAAGATTCAAAGAGAGTGAGATGCCAGCTCCTTTCATTCAGTAAGTAGCTTCAATCATTTCTGGACGTTTTTCAATGGCAAAAATCAATGAATATTGTAAATGCACAAACAGTAATTTCTCCGCATTGCAAGGTGCAATTCTGAAATTTTTTGCTTTTTCCTGCTCCTCTTAGCATGATAAACAAGATTCAAAGAGAGTGAGATGCCAGCTCTTTTCATTCAGTCAGTAGCTTCAATCATTTCTGGACGTTTTTCAATGACAAAAATCAATGAATATTGTAAATGCACAAACAGTAATTTCTCCGCATTGCAAGGTGCAATTCTGAAATTTTTTGCTTTTTCCTGCTCCTCTTAGCATGATAAACAAGATTCAAAGAGAGTGAGATGCCAGCTCTTTTCATTCAGTCAGTAGCTTCAATCATTTCTGGACGTTTTTCAATGACAAAAATCAATGAATATTGTAAATGCACAAACAGTAATTTCTCCGCATTGCAAGGTGCAATTCTGAAATTTTTTGCTTTTTCCTGCTCCTCTTAGCATGATAAACAAGATTCAAAGAGAGTGAGATGCCAGCTCCTTTCATTCAGTCAGTAGCTTCAATCATTTCTGGACGTTTTTCAATGGCAAAAATCAATGAATATTGTAAATGCACAAACAGTAATTTCTCCGCATTGCAAGGTGCAATTCTGAAATTTTTTGCTTTTTCCTGCTCCTCTTAGCATGATAAAGAAGATTCAAAGAGAGTGAGATGCCAGCTCCTTTCATTCAGTCAGTAGCTTCAAACATTTCTGGTATATGAATAACATGATGTTTTTCAATGGCAAAAATCAATGAATATTGTAAATGCACAAACAGTAATTTCTCCGCATTGCAAGGTGCAATTCTGAAATTTTTTGCTTTTTCCTGCTCCTCTTAGCATGATAAAGAAGATTCAAAGAGAGTGAGATGCCAGCTCCTTTCATTCAGTCAGTAGCTTCAATCATTTCTGGACATTTTTCAATGGCAAAAATCAATGAATATTGTAAATGCACAAACAGTAATTTCTCCGCATTGCAAGGTGCAATTCTGAAATTTTTTGCTTTTTCCTGCTCCTCTTAGCATGATAAAGAAGATTCAAAGAGAGTGAGATGCCAGCTCCTTTCATTCAGTCAGTAGCTTCAATCATTTCTGGACGTTTTTCAATGGCAAAAATCAATGAATATTGTAAATGCACAAACAGTAATTTCTCCGCATTGCAAGGTGCAATTCTGAAATTTTTTGCTTTTTCCTGCTCCTCTTAGCATGATAAAGAAGATTCAAAGAGAGTGAGATGCCAGCTCCTTTCATTCAGTCAGTAGCTTCAATCATTTCTGGACGTTTTTCAATGGCAAAAATCAATGAATATTGTAAATGCACAAACAGTAATTTCTCCGCATTGCAAGGTGCAATTCTGAAATTTTTTGCTTTTTCCTGCTCCTCTTAGCATGATAAAGAAGATTCAAAGAGAGTGAGATGCCAGCTCCTTTCATTCAGTCAGTAGCTTCAAACATTTCTGGTATATGAATAACATGATGTTTTTCAATGGCAAAAATCAATGAATATTGTAAATGCACAAACAGTAATTTCTCCGCATTGCAAGGTGCAATTCTGAAATGTTTTGCTTTTTCCTGCTCCTCTTAGCATGATAAAGAAGATTCAAAGAGAGTGAGATGCCAGCTCCTTTCATTCAGTCAGTAGCTTCAATCATTTCTGGACGTTTTTCAATGGCAAAAATCAATGAATATTGTAAATGCACAAACAGTAATTTCTCCGCATTGCAAGGTGCAATTCTGAAATTTTTTGCTTTTTCCTGCTCCTCTTAGCATGATAAAGAAGATTCAAAGAGAGTGAGATGCCAGCTCCTTTCATTCAGTCAGTAGCTTCAATCATTTCTGGACGTTTTTCAATGGCAAAAATCAATGAATATTGTAAATGCACAAAGAGTAATTTCTCCGCATTGCAAGGTGCAATTCTGAAATTTTTTGCTTTTTCCTGCTCCTCTTAGCATGATAAAGAAGATTCAAAGAGAGTGAGATGCCAGCTCCTTTCATTCAGTCAGTAGCTTCAAACATTTCTGGTATATGAATAACATGATGTTTTTCAATGGCAAAAATCAATGAATATTGTAAATGCACAAACAGTAATTTCTCCGCATTGCAAGGTGCAATTCTGAAATTTTTTGCTTTTTCCTGCTCCTCTTAGCATGATAAAGAAGATTCAAAGAGAGTGAGATGCCAGCTCCTTTCATTCAGTCAGTAGCTTCAATCATTTCTGGACGTTTTTCAATGGCAAAAATCATTGAATATTGTAAATGCACAAACAGTAATTTCTCCGCATTGCAAGGTGCAATTCTGAAATTTTTTGCTTTTTCCTGCTCCTCTTAGCATGATAAAGATTCAAAGAGAGTGAGATGCCAGCTCCTTTCATTCAGTCAGTAGCTTCAATCATTTCTGGTATATGAATAACATGATGTTTTTCAATGGCAAAAATCAATGAATATTGTAAATGCACAAACAGTAATTTCTCCGCATTGCAAGGTGCAATTCTGAAATTTTTTGCTTTTTCCTGCTCCTCTTAGCATGATAAACAAGATTCAAAGAGAGTGAGATGCCACCTCCTTTCATTCAGTCAGTAGCTTCTATCATTTCTGGACGTTTTTCAATGGCAAAAATCAATGAATATTGTAAATGCACAAACAGTAATTTCTCCGCATTGCAAGGTGCAATTCTGAAATTTTTTGCTTTTTCCTGCTCCTCTTAGCATGATAAAGAAGATTCAAAGAGAGTGAGATGCCAGCTCCTTTCATTCAGTCAGTAGCTTCAAACATTTCTGGTATATGAATAACATGATGTTTTTCAATGGCAAAAATCAATGAATATTGTAAATGCACAAACAGTAATTTCTCCGCATTGCAAGGTGCAATTCTGAAATTTTTTGCTTTTTCCTGCTCCTCTTAGCATGATAAAGAAGATTCAAAGAGAGTGAGATGCCAGCTCCTTTCATTCAGTCAGTAGCTTCAATCATTTCTGGACGTTTTTCAATGGCAAAAATCAATGAATATTGTAAATGCACAAACAGTAATTTCTCCGCATTGCAAGGTGCAATTCTGAAATTTTTTGCTTTTTCCTGCTCCTGTTAGCATGATAAACAAGATTCAAAGAGAGTGAGATGCCAGCTCCTTTCATTCAGTCAGTAGCTTCAATCATTTCTGGACGTTTTTCAATGGCAAAAATCAATGAATATTGTAAATGCACAAACAGTAATTTCTCCGCATTGCAAGGTGCAATTCTGAAATTTTTTGCTTTTTCCTGCTCCTCTTAGCATGATAAAGAAGATTCAAAGAGAGTGAGATGCCAGCTCCTTTCATTCAGTCAGTAGCTTCAAACATTTCTGGTATATGAATAACATGATGTTTTTCAATGGCAAAAATCAATGAATATTGTAAATGCACAAACAGTAATTTCTCCGCATTGCAAGGTGCAATTCTGAAATTTTTTGCTTTTTCCTGCTCCTCTTAGCATGATAAAGAAGATTCAAAGAGAGTGAGATGCCAGATCCTTTCATTCAGTCAGTAGCTTCAATCATTTCTGGACATTTTTCAATGGCAAAAATCAATGAATATTGTAAATGCACAAACAGTAATTTCTCCGCATTGCAAGGTGCAATTCTGAAATTTTTTGCTTTTTCCTGCTCCTCTTAGCATGATAAAGAAGATTCAAAGAGAGTGAGATGCCAGCTCCTTTCATTCAGTCAGTAGCTTCAATCATTTCTGGACGTTTTTCAATGGCAAAAATCAATGAATATTGTAAATGCACAAAGAGTAATTTCTCCGCATTGCAAGGTGCAATTCTGAAATTTTTTGCTTTTTCCTGCTCCTCTTAGCATGATAAAGAAGATTCAAAGAGAGTGAGATGCCAGCTCCTTTCATTCAGTCAGTAGCTTCAAACATTTCTGGTATATGAATAACATGATGTTTTTCAATGGCAAAAATCAATGAATATTGTAAATGCACAAACAGTAATTTCTCCGCATTGCAAGGTGCAATTCTGAAATTTTTTGCTTTTTCCTGCTCCTCTTAGCATGATAAAGAAGATTCAAAGAGAGTGAGATGCCAGCTCCTTTCATTCAGTCAGTAGCTTCAAACATTTCTGGTATATGAATAACATGATGTTTTTCAATGGCAAAAATCAATGAATATTGTAAATGCACAAACAGTAATTTCTCCGCATTGCAAGGTGCAATTCTGAAATGTTTTGCTTTTTCCTGCTCCTCTTAGCATGATAAAGAAGATTCAAAGAGAGTGAGATGCCAGCTCCTTTCATTCAGTCAGTAGCTTCAATCATTTCTGGACGTTTTTCAATGGCAAAAATCAATGAATATTGTAAATGCACAAACAGTAATTTCTCCGCATTGCAAGGTGCAATTCTGAAATTTTTTGCTTTTTCCTGCTCCTCTTAGCATGATAAAGAAGATTCAAAGAGAGTGAGATGCCAGCTCCTTTCATTCAGTCAGTAGCTTCAATCATTTCTGGACGTTTTTCAATGGCAAAAATCAATGAATATTGTAAATGCACAAAGAGTAATTTCTCCGCATTGCAAGGTGCAATTCTGAAATTTTTTGCTTTTTCCTGCTCCTCTTAGCATGATAAAGAAGATTCAAAGAGAGTGAGATGCCAGCTCCTTTCATTCAGTCAGTAGCTTCAAACATTTCTGGTATATGAATAACATGATGTTTTTCAATGGCAAAAATCAATGAATATTGTAAATGCACAAACAGTAATTTCTCCGCATTGCAAGGTGCAATTCTGAAATTTTTTGCTTTTTCCTGCTCCTCTTAGCATGATAAAGAAGATTCAAAGAGAGTGAGATGCCAGCTCCTTTCATTCAGTCAGTAGCTTCAATCATTTCTGGACGTTTTTCAATGGCAAAAATCATTGAATATTGTAAATGCACAAACAGTAATTTCTCCGCATTGCAAGGTGCAATTCTGAAATTTTTTGCTTTTTCCTGCTCCTCTTAGCATGATAAAGAAGATTCAAAGAGAGTGAGATGCCAGCTCCTTTCATTCAGTCAGTAGCTTCAATCATTTCTGGTATATGAATAACATGATGTTTTTCAATGGCAAAAATCAATGAATATTGTAAATGCACAAACAGTAATTTCTCCGCATTGCAAGGTGCAATTCTGAAATTTTTTGCTTTTTCCTGCTCCTCTTAGCATGATAAACAAGATTCAAAGAGAGTGAGATGCCACCTCCTTTCATTCAGTCAGTAGCTTCTATCATTTCTGGACGTTTTTCAATGGCAAAAATCAATGAATATTGTAAATGCACAAACAGTAATTTCTCCGCATTGCAAGGTGCAATTCTGAAATTTTTTGCTTTTTCCTGCTCCTCTTAGCATGATAAAGAAGATTCAAAGAGAGTGAGATGCCAGCTCCTTTCATTCAGTCAGTAGCTTCAAACATTTCTGGTATATGAATAACATGATGTTTTTCAATGGCAAAAATCAATGAATATTGTAAATGCACAAACAGTAATTTCTCCGCATTGCAAGGTGCAATTCTGAAATTTTTTGCTTTTTCCTGCTCCTCTTAGCATGATAAAGAAGATTCAAAGAGAGTGAGATGCCAGCTCCTTTCATTCAGTCAGTAGCTTCAATCATTTCTGGACGTTTTTCAATGGCAAAAATCAATGAATATTGTAAATGCACAAACAGTAATTTCTCCGCATTGCAAGGTGCAATTCTGAAATTTTTTGCTTTTTCCTGCTCCTGTTAGCATGATAAACAAGATTCAAAGAGAGTGAGATGCCAGCTCCTTTCATTCAGTCAGTAGCTTCAATCATTTCTGGACGTTTTTCAATGGCAAAAATCAATGAATATTGTAAATGCACAAACAGTAATTTCTCCGCATTGCAAGGTGCAATTCTGAAATTTTTTGCTTTTTCCTGCTCCTCTTAGCATGATAAAGAAGATTCAAAGAGAGTGAGATGCCAGCTCCTTTCATTCAGTCAGTAGCTTCAAACATTTCTGGTATATGAATAACATGATGTTTTTCAATGGCAAAAATCAATGAATATTGTAAATGCACAAACAGTAATTTCTCCGCATTGCAAGGTGCAATTCTGAAATTTTTTGCTTTTTCCTGCTCCTCTTAGCATGATAAAGAAGATTCAAAGAGAGTGAGATGCCAGATCCTTTCATTCAGTCAGTAGCTTCAATCATTTCTGGACATTTTTCAATGGCAAAAATCAATGAATATTGTAAATGCACAAACAGTAATTTCTCCGCATTGCAAGGTGCAATTCTGAAATTTTTTGCTTTTTCCTGCTCCTCTTAGCATGATAAAGAAGATTCAAAGAGAGTGAGATGCCAGCTCCTTTCATTCAGTCAGTAGCTTCAATCATTTCTGGACGTTTTTCAATGGCAAAAATCAATGAATATTGTAAATGCACAAAGAGTAATTTCTCCGCATTGCAAGGTGCAATTCTGAAATTTTTTGCTTTTTCCTGCTCCTCTTAGCATGATAAAGAAGATTCAAAGAGAGTGAGATGCCAGCTCCTTTCATTCAGTCAGTAGCTTCAAACATTTCTGGTATATGAATAACATGATGTTTTTCAATGGCAAAAATCAATGAATATTGTAAATGCACAAACAGTAATTTCTCCGCATTGCAAGGTGCAATTCTGAAATTTTTTGCTTTTTCCTGCTCCTCTTAGCATGATAAAGAAGATTCAAAGAGAGTGAGATGCCAGCTCCTTTCATTCAGTAAGTAGCTTCAATCATTTCTGGACGTTTTTCAATGGCAAAAATCAATGAATATTGTAAATGCACAAACAGTAATTTCTCCGCATTGCAAGGTGCAATTCTGAAATTTTTTGCTTTTTCCTGCTCCTCTTAGCATGATAAACAAGATTCAAAGAGAGTGAGATGCCAGCTCCTTTCATTCAGTCAGTAGCTTCAATCATTTCTGGACGTTTTTCAATGGCAAAAATCAATGAATATTGTAAATGCACAAACAGTAATTTCTCCGCATTGCAAGGTGCAATTCTGAAATTTTTTGCTTTTTCCTGCTCCTCTTAGCATGATAAAGAAGATTCAAAGAGAGTGAGATGCCAGCTCCTTTCATTCAGTCAGTAGCTTCAAACATTTCTGGTATATGAATAACATGATGTTTTTCAATGGCAAAAATCAATGAATATTGTAAATGCACAAACAGTAATTTCTCCGCATTGCAAGGTGCAATTCTGAAATTTTTTGCTTTTTCCTGCTCCTCTTAGCATGATAAAGAAGATTCAAAGAGAGTGAGATGCCAGATCCTTTCATTCAGTCAGTAGCTTCAATCATTTCTGGACATTTTTCAATGGCAAAAATCAATGAATATTGTAAATGCACAAACAGTAATTTCTCCGCATTGCAAGGTGCAATTCTGAAATTTTTAGCTTTTTCCTGCTCCTCTTAGCATGATAAAGAAGATTCAAAGAGAGTGAGATGCCAGCTCCTTTCATTCAGTCAGTAGCTTCAATCATTTCTGGACGTTTTTCAATGGCAAAAATCAATGAATATTGTAAATGCACAAAGAGTAATTTCTCCGCATTGCAAGGTGCAATTCTGAAATTTTTTGCTTTTTCCTGCTCCTCTTAGCATGATAAAGAAGATTCAAAGAGAGTGAGATGCCAGCTCCTTTCATTCAGTCAGTAGCTTCAAACATTTCTGGTATATGAATAACATGATGTTTCTCAATGGCAAAAATCAATGAATATTGTAAATGCACAAACAGTAATTTCTCCGCATTGCAAGGTGCAATTCTGAAATTTTTTGCTTTTTCCTGCTCCTCTTAGCATGATAAACAAGATTCAAAGAGAGTGAGATGCCAGCTCCTTTCATTCAGTCAGTAGCTTCAATCATTTCTGGACGTTTTTCAATGGCAAAAATCAATGAATATTGTAAATGCACAAACAGTAATTTCTCCGCATTGCAAGGTGCAATTCTGAAATTTTTTGCTTTTTTCTGCTCCTCTTAGCATGATAAAGAAGATTCAAAGAGAGTGAGATGCCAGCTCCTTTCATTCAGTCAGTAGCTTCAAACATTTCTGGTATATGAATAACATGATGTTTTTCAATGGCAAAAATCAATGAATATTGTAAATGCACAAACAGTAATTTCTCCGCATTGCAAGGTGCAATTCTGAAATTTTTTGCTTTTTCCTGCTCCTCTTAGCATGATAAAGAAGATTCAAAGAGAGTGAGATGCCAGCTCCTTTCATTCAGTCAGTAGCTTCAATCATTTCTGGACATTTTTCAATGGCAAAAATCAATGAATATTGTAAATGCACAAACAGTAATTTCTCCGCATTGCAAGGTGCAATTCTGAAATTTTTTGCTTTTTCCTGCTCCTCTTAGCATGATAAAGAAGATTCAAAGAGAGTGAGATGCCAGCTCCTTTCATTCAGTCAGTAGCTTCAATCATTTCTGGACGTTTTTCAATGGCAAAAATCAATGAATATTGTAAATGCACAAACAGTAATTTCTCTGCATTGCAAGGTGCAATTCTGAAATTTTTTGCTTTTTCCTGCTCCTCTTAGCATGATAAAGAAGATTCAAAGAGAGTGAGATGCCAGCTCCTTTCATTCAGTCAGTAGCTTCAATCATTTCTGGACGTTTTTCAATGGCAAAAATCAATGAATATTGTAAATGCACAAACAGTAATTTCTCCGCATTGCAAGGTGCAATTCTGAAATTTTTTGCTTTTTCCTGCTCCTCTTAGCATGATAAAGAAGATTCAAAGAGAGTGAGATGCCAGCTCCTTTCATTCAGTCAGTAGCTTCAAACATTTCTGGTATATGAATAACATGATGTTTTTCAATGGCAAAAATCAATGAATATTGTAAATGCACAAACAGTAATTTCTCCGCATTGCAAGGTGCAATTCTGAAATGTTTTGCTTTTTCCTGCTCCTCTTAGCATGATAAAGAAGATTCAAAGAGAGTGAGATGCCAGCTCCTTTCATTCAGTCAGTAGCTTCAATCATTTCTGGACGTTTTTCAATGGCAAAAATCAATGAATATTGTAAATGCACAAACAGTAATTTCTCCGCATTGCAAGGTGCAATTCTGAAATTTTTTGCTTTTTCCTGCTCCTCTTAGCATGATAAAGAAGATTCAAAGAGAGTGAGATGCCAGCTCCTTTCATTCAGTCAGTAGCTTCAATCATTTCTGGACGTTTTTCAATGGCAAAAATCAATGAATATTGTAAATGCACAAAGAGTAATTTCTCCGCATTGCAAGGTGCAATTCTGAAATTTTTTGCTTTTTCCTGCTCCTCTTAGCATGATAAAGAAGATTCAAAGAGAGTGAGATGCCAGCTCCTTTCATTCAGTCAGTAGCTTCAAACATTTCTGGTATATGAATAACATGATGTTTTTCAATGGCAAAAATCAATGAATATTGTAAATGCACAAACAGTAATTTCTCCGCATTGCAAGGTGCAATTCTGAAATTTTTTGCTTTTTCCTGCTCCTCTTAGCATGATAAAGAAGATTCAAAGAGAGTGAGATGCCAGCTCCTTTCATTCAGTCAGTAGCTTCAATCATTTCTGGACGTTTTTCAATGGCAAAAATCATTGAATATTGTAAATGCACAAACAGTAATTTCTCCGCATTGCAAGGTGCAATTCTGAAATTTTTTGCTTTTTCCTGCTCCTCTTAGCATGATAAAGAAGATTCAAAGAGAGTGAGATGCCAGCTCCTTTCATTCAGTCAGTAGCTTCAATCATTTCTGGTATATGAATAACATGATGTTTTTCAATGGCAAAAATCAATGAATATTGTAAATGCACAAACAGTAATTTCTCCGCATTGCAAGGTGCAATTCTGAAATTTTTTGCTTTTTCCTGCTCCTCTTAGCATGATAAACAAGATTCAAAGAGAGTGAGATGCCACCTCCTTTCATTCAGTCAGTAGCTTCTATCATTTCTGGACGTTTTTCAATGGCAAAAATCAATGAATATTGTAAATGCACAAACAGTAATTTCTCCGCATTGCAAGGTGCAATTCTGAAATTTTTTGCTTTTTCCTGCTCCTCTTAGCATGATAAAGAAGATTCAAAGAGAGTGAGATGCCAGCTCCTTTCATTCAGTCAGTAGCTTCAAACATTTCTGGTATATGAATAACATGATGTTTTTCAATGGCAAAAATCAATGAATATTGTAAATGCACAAACAGTAATTTCTCCGCATTGCAAGGTGCAATTCTGAAATTTTTTGCTTTTTCCTGCTCCTCTTAGCATGATAAAGAAGATTCAAAGAGAGTGAGATGCCAGCTCCTTTCATTCAGTCAGTAGCTTCAATCATTTCTGGACGTTTTTCAATGGCAAAAATCAATGAATATTGTAAATGCACAAACAGTAATTTCTCCGCATTGCAAGGTGCAATTCTGAAATTTTTTGCTTTTTCCTGCTCCTGTTAGCATGATAAACAAGATTCAAAGAGAGTGAGATGCCAGCTCCTTTCATTCAGTCAGTAGCTTCAATCATTTCTGGACGTTTTTCAATGGCAAAAATCAATGAATATTGTAAATGCACAAACAGTAATTTCTCCGCATTGCAAGGTGCAATTCTGAAATTTTTTGCTTTTTCCTGCTCCTCTTAGCATGATAAAGAAGATTCAAAGAGAGTGAGATGCCAGCTCCTTTCATTCAGTCAGTAGCTTCAAACATTTCTGGTATATGAATAACATGATGTTTTTCAATGGCAAAAATCAATGAATATTGTAAATGCACAAACAGTAATTTCTCCGCATTGCAAGGTGCAATTCTGAAATTTTTTGCTTTTTCCTGCTCCTCTTAGCATGATAAAGAAGATTCAAAGAGAGTGAGATGCCAGATCCTTTCATTCAGTCAGTAGCTTCAATCATTTCTGGACATTTTTCAATGGCAAAAATCAATGAATATTGTAAATGCACAAACAGTAATTTCTCCGCATTGCAAGGTGCAATTCTGAAATTTTTTGCTTTTTCCTGCTCCTCTTAGCATGATAAAGAAGATTCAAAGAGAGTGAGATGCCAGCTCCTTTCATTCAGTCAGTAGCTTCAATCATTTCTGGACGTTTTTCAATGGCAAAAATCAATGAATATTGTAAATGCACAAAGAGTAATTTCTCCGCATTGCAAGGTGCAATTCTGAAATTTTTTGCTTTTTCCTGCTCCTCTTAGCATGATAAAGAAGATTCAAAGAGAGTGAGATGCCAGCTCCTTT
The DNA here is from genome assembly GCF_046119375.1 of Phyllobates terribilis. Lineage (NCBI taxonomy): Eukaryota > Metazoa > Chordata > Amphibia > Anura > Dendrobatidae > Phyllobates > Phyllobates terribilis. The sequence continues at coordinate 160,241 of NW_027364733.1, forward strand.
CATTCAGTCAGTAGCTTCAAACATTTCTGGTATATGAATAACATGATGTTTTTCAATGGCAAAAATCAATGAATATTGTAAATGCACAAACAGTAATTTCTCCGCATTGCAAGGTGCAATTCTGAAATTTTTTGCTTTTTCCTGCTCCTCTTAGCATGATAAAGAAGATTCAAAGAGAGTGAGATGCCAGCTCCTTTCATTCAGTAAGTAGCTTCAATCATTTCTGGACGTTTTTCAATGGCAAAAATCAATGAATATTGTAAATGCACAAACAGTAATTTCTCCGCATTGCAAGGTGCAATTCTGAAATTTTTTGCTTTTTCCTGCTCCTCTTAGCATGATAAACAAGATTCAAAGAGAGTGAGATGCCAGCTCCTTTCATTCAGTCAGTAGCTTCAATCATTTCTGGACGTTTTTCAATGTCAAAAATCAATGAATATTGTAAATGCACAAACAGTAATTTCTCCGCATTGCAAGGTGCAATTCTGAAATTTTTTGCTTTTTCCTGCTCCTCTTAGCATGATAAAGAAGATTCAAAGAGAGTGAGATGCCAGCTCCTTTCATTCAGTCAGTAGCTTCAAACATTTCTGGTATATGAATAACATGATGTTTTTCAATGGCAAAAATCAATGAATATTGTAAATGCACAAACAGTAATTTCTCCGCATTGCAAGGTGCAATTCTGAAATTTTTTGCTTTTTCCTGCTCCTCTTAGCATGATAAACAAGATTCAAAGAGAGTGAGATGCCAGCTCCTTTCATTCAGTCAGTAGCTTCAATCATTTCTGGACGTTTTTCAATGGCAAAAATCAATGAATATTGTAAATGCACAAACAGTAATTTCTCCGCATTGCAAGGTGCAATTCTGAAATTTTTTGCTTTTTCCTGCTCCTCTTAGCATGATAAAGAAGATTCAAAGAGAGTGAGATGCCAGCTCCTTTCATTCAGTCAGTAGCTTCAAACATTTCTGGTATATGAATAACATGATGTTTTTCAATGGCAAAAATCAATGAATATTGTAAATGCACAAACAGTAATTTCTCCGCATTGCAAGGTGCAATTCTGAAATTTTTTGCTTTTTCCTGCTCCTCTTAGCATGATAAAGAAGATTCAAAGAGAGTGAGATGCCAGCTCCTTTCATTCAGTCAGTAGCTTCAATCATTTCAGGACATTTTTCAATGGCAAAAATCAATGAATATTGTAAATGCACAAACAGTAATTTCTCCGCATTGCAAGGTGCAATTCTGAAATTTTTTGCTTTTTCCTGCTCCTCTTAGCATGATAAAGAAGATTCAAAGAGAGTGAGATGCCAGCTCCTTTCATTCAGTCAGTAGCTTCAAACATTTCTGGTATATGAATAACATGATATTTTTCAATGGCAAAAATCAATGAATATTGTAAATGCACAAACAGTAATTTCTCCGCATTGCAAGGTGCAATTCTGAAATTTTTTGCTTTTTCCTGCTCCTCTTAGCATGATAAAGAAGATTCAAAGAGAGTGAGATGCCAGCTCCTTTCATTCAGTCAGTAGCTTCAATCATTTCTGGACGTTTTTCAATGGCAAAAATCATTGAATATTGTAAATGCACAAACAGTAATTTCTCCGCATTGCAAGGTGCAATTCTGAAATTTTTTGCTTTTTCCTGCTCCTCTTAGCATGATAAAGAAGATTCAAAGAGAGTGAGATGCCAGCTCCTTTCATTCAGTCAGTAGCTTCAATCATTTCTGGTATATGAATAACATGATGTTTTTCAATGGCAAAAATCAATGAATATTGTAAATGCACAAACAGTAATTTCTCCGCATTGCAAGGTGCAATTCTGAAATTTTTTGCTTTTTCCTGCTCCTCTTAGCATGATAAACAAGATTCAAAGAGAGTGAGATGCCACCTCCTTTCATTCAGTCAGTAGCTTCTATCATTTCTGGACGTTTTTCAATGGCAAAAATCAATGAATATTGTAAATGCACAAACAGTAATTTCTCCGCATTGCAAGGTGCAATTCTGAAATTTTTTGCTTTTTCCTGCTCCTCTTAGCATGATAAAGAAGATTCAAAGAGAGTGAGATGCCAGCTCCTTTCATTCAGTCAGTAGCTTCAATCATTTCTGGACGTTTTTCAATGGCAAAAATCAATGAATATTGTAAATGCACAAACAGTAATTTCTCCGCATTGCAAGGTGCAATTCTGAAATTTTTTGCTTTTTCCTGCTCCTGTTAGCATGATAAACAAGATTCAAAGAGAGTGAGATGCCAGCTCCTTTCATTCAGTCAGTAGCTTCAATCATTTCTGGACGTTTTTCAATGGCAAAAATCAATGAATATTGTAAATGCACAAACAGTAATTTCTCCGCATTGCAAGGTGCAATTCTGAAATTTTTTGCTTTTTCCTGCTCCTCTTAGCATGATAAAGAAGATTCAAAGAGAGTGAGATGCCAGCTCCTTTCATTCAGTCAGTAGCTTCAAACATTTCTGGTATATGAATAACATGATGTTTTTCAATGGCAAAAATCAATGAATATTGTAAATGCACAAACAGTAATTTCTCCGCATTGCAAGGTGCAATTCTGAAATTTTTTGCTTTTTCCTGCTCCTCTTAGCATGATAAAGAAGATTCAAAGAGAGTGAGATGCCAGATCCTTTCATTCAGTCAGTAGCTTCAATCATTTCTGGACATTTTTCAATGGCAAAAATCAATGAATATTGTAAATGCACAAACAGTAATTTCTCCGCATTGCAAGGTGCAATTCTGAAATTTTTTGCTTTTTCCTGCTCCTCTTAGCATGATAAAGAAGATTCAAAGAGAGTGAGATGCCAGCTCCTTTCATTCAGTCAGTAGCTTCAATCATTTCTGGACGTTTTTCAATGGCAAAAATCAATGAATATTGTAAATGCACAAAGAGTAATTTCTCCGCATTGCAAGGTGCAATTCTGAAATTTTTTGCTTTTTCCTGCTCCTCTTAGCATGATAAAGAAGATTCAAAGAGAGTGAGATGCCAGCTCCTTTCATTCAGTCAGTAGCTTCAAACATTTCTGGTATATGAATAACATGATGTTTTTCAATGGCAAAAATCAATGAATATTGTAAATGCACAAACAGTAATTTCTCCGCATTGCAAGGTGCAATTCTGAAATTTTTTGCTTTTTCCTGCTCCTCTTAGAATGATAAAGAAGATTCAAAGAGAGTGAGATGCCAGCTCCTTTCATTCAGTAAGTAGCTTCAATCATTTCTGGACGTTTTTCAATGGCAAAAATCAATGAATATTGTAAATGCACAAACAGTAATTTCTCCGCATTGCAAGGTGCAATTCTGAAATTTTTTGCTTTTTCCTGCTCCTCTTAGCATGATAAACAAGATTCAAAGAGAGTGAGATGCCAGCTCCTTTCATTCAGTCAGTAGCTTCAATCATTTCTGGACGTTTTTCAATGGCAAAAATCAATGAATATTGTAAATGCACAAACAGTAATTTCTCCGCATTGCAAGGTGCAATTCTGAAATTTTTTGCTTTTTCCTGCTCCTCTTAGCATGATAAAGAAGATTCAAAGAGAGTGAGATGCCAGCTCCTTTCATTCAGTCAGTAGCTTCAAACATTTCTGGTATATGAATAACATGATGTTTTTCAATGGCAAAAATCAATGAATATTGTAAATGCACAAACAGTAATTTCTCCGCATTGCAAGGTGCAATTCTGAAATTTTTTGCTTTTTCCTGCTCCTCTTAGCATGATAAAGAAGATTCAAAGAGAGTGAGATGCCAGCTCCTTTCATTCAGTCAGTAGCTTCAATCATTTCTGGACGTTTTTCAATGGCAAAAATCAATGAATATTGTAAATGCACAAAGAGTAATTTCTCCGCATTGCAAGGTGCAATTCTGAAATTTTTTGCTTTTTCCTGCTCCTCTTAGCATGATAAAGAAGATTCAAAGAGAGTGAGATGCCAGCTCCTTTCATTCAGTCAGTAGCTTCAAACATTTCTGGTATATGAATAACATGATGTTTCTCAATGGCAAAAATCAATGAATATTGTAAATGCACAAACAGTAATTTCTCCGCATTGCAAGGTGCAATTCTGAAATTTTTTGCTTTTTCCTGCTCCTCTTAGCATGATAAACAAGATTCAAAGAGAGTGAGATGCCAGCTCCTTTCATTCAGTCAGTAGCTTCAATCATTTCTGGACGTTTTTCAATGGCAAAAATCAATGAATATTGTAAATGCACAAACAGTAATTTCTCCGCATTGCAAGGTGCAATTCTGAAATTTTTTGCTTTTTCCTGCTCCTCTTAGCATGATAAAGAAGATTCAAAGAGAGTGAGATGCCAGCTCCTTTCATTCAGTCAGTAGCTTCAAACATTTCTGGTATATGAATAACATGATGTTTTTCAATGGCAAAAATCAATGAATATTGTAAATGCACAAACAGTAATTTCTCCGCATTGCAAGGTGCAATTCTGAAATTTTTTGCTTTTTCCTGCTCCTCTTAGCATGATAAAGAAGATTCAAAGAGAGTGAGATGCCAGCTCCTTTCATTCAGTCAGTAGCTTCAATCATTTCTGGACATTTTTCAATGGCAAAAATCAATGAATATTGTAAATGCACAAACAGTAATTTCTCCGCATTGCAAGGTGCAATTCTGAAATTTTTTGCTTTTTCCTGCTCCTCTTAGCATGATAAAGAAGATTCAAAGAGAGTGAGATGCCAGCTCCTTTCATTCAGTCAGTAGCTTCAATCATTTCTGGACGTTTTTCAATGGCAAAAATCAATGAATATTGTAAATGCACAAACAGTAATTTCTCTGCATTGCAAGGTGCAATTCTGAAATTTTTTGCTTTTTCCTGCTCCTCTTAGCATGATAAAGAAGATTCAAAGAGAGTGAGATGCCAGCTCCTTTCATTCAGTCAGTAGCTTCAATCATTTCTGGACGTTTTTCAATGGCAAAAATCAATGAATATTGTAAATGCACAAACAGTAATTTCTCCGCATTGCAAGGTGCAATTCTGAAATTTTTTGCTTTTTCCTGCTCCTCTTAGCATGATAAAGAAGATTCAAAGAGAGTGAGATGCCAGCTCCTTTCATTCAGTCAGTAGCTTCAAACATTTCTGGTATATGAATAACATGATGTTTTTCAATGGCAAAAATCAATGAATATTGTAAATGCACAAACAGTAATTTCTCCGCATTGCAAGGTGCAATTCTGAAATGTTTTGCTTTTTCCTGCTCCTCTTAGCATGATAAAGAAGATTCAAAGAGAGTGAGATGCCAGCTCCTTTCATTCAGTCAGTAGCTTCAATCATTTCTGGACGTTTTTCAATGGCAAAAATCAATGAATATTGTAAATGCACAAACAGTAATTTCTCCGCATTGCAAGGTGCAATTCTGAAATTTTTTGCTTTTTCCTGCTCCTCTTAGCATGATAAAGAAGATTCAAAGAGAGTGAGATGCCAGCTCCTTTCATTCAGTCAGTAGCTTCAATCATTTCTGGACGTTTTTCAATGGCAAAAATCAATGAATATTGTAAATGCACAAAGAGTAATTTCTCCGCATTGCAAGGTGCAATTCTGAAATTTTTTGCTTTTTCCTGCTCCTCTTAGCATGATAAAGAAGATTCAAAGAGAGTGAGATGCCAGCTCCTTTCATTCAGTCAGTAGCTTCAAACATTTCTGGTATATGAATAACATGATGTTTTTCAATGGCAAAAATCAATGAATATTGTAAATGCACAAACAGTAATTTCTCCGCATTGCAAGGTGCAATTCTGAAATTTTTTGCTTTTTCCTGCTCCTCTTAGCATGATAAAGAAGATTCAAAGAGAGTGAGATGCCAGCTCCTTTCATTCAGTCAGTAGCTTCAATCATTTCTGGACGTTTTTCAATGGCAAAAATCATTGAATATTGTAAATGCACAAACAGTAATTTCTCCGCATTGCAAGGTGCAATTCTGAAATTTTTTGCTTTTTCCTGCTCCTCTTAGCATGATAAAGAAGATTCAAAGAGAGTGAGATGCCAGCTCCTTTCATTCAGTCAGTAGCTTCAATCATTTCTGGTATATGAATAACATGATGTTTTTCAATGGCAAAAATCAATGAATATTGTAAATGCACAAACAGTAATTTCTCCGCATTGCAAGGTGCAATTCTGAAATTTTTTGCTTTTTCCTGCTCCTCTTAGCATGATAAACAAGATTCAAAGAGAGTGAGATGCCACCTCCTTTCATTCAGTCAGTAGCTTCTATCATTTCTGGACGTTTTTCAATGGCAAAAATCAATGAATATTGTAAATGCACAAACAGTAATTTCTCCGCATTGCAAGGTGCAATTCTGAAATTTTTTGCTTTTTCCTGCTCCTCTTAGCATGATAAAGAAGATTCAAAGAGAGTGAGATGCCAGCTCCTTTCATTCAGTCAGTAGCTTCAAACATTTCTGGTATATGAATAACATGATGTTTTTCAATGGCAAAAATCAATGAATATTGTAAATGCACAAACAGTAATTTCTCCGCATTGCAAGGTGCAATTCTGAAATTTTTTGCTTTTTCCTGCTCCTCTTAGCATGATAAAGAAGATTCAAAGAGAGTGAGATGCCAGCTCCTTTCATTCAGTCAGTAGCTTCAATCATTTCTGGACGTTTTTCAATGGCAAAAATCAATGAATATTGTAAATGCACAAACAGTAATTTCTCCGCATTGCAAGGTGCAATTCTGAAATTTTTTGCTTTTTCCTGCTCCTGTTAGCATGATAAACAAGATTCAAAGAGAGTGAGATGCCAGCTCCTTTCATTCAGTCAGTAGCTTCAATCATTTCTGGACGTTTTTCAATGGCAAAAATCAATGAATATTGTAAATGCACAAACAGTAATTTCTCCGCATTGCAAGGTGCAATTCTGAAATTTTTTGCTTTTTCCTGCTCCTCTTAGCATGATAAAGAAGATTCAAAGAGAGTGAGATGCCAGCTCCTTTCATTCAGTCAGTAGCTTCAAACATTTCTGGTATATGAATAACATGATGTTTTTCAATGGCAAAAATCAATGAATATTGTAAATGCACAAACAGTAATTTCTCCGCATTGCAAGGTGCAATTCTGAAATTTTTTGCTTTTTCCTGCTCCTCTTAGCATGATAAAGAAGATTCAAAGAGAGTGAGATGCCAGATCCTTTCATTCAGTCAGTAGCTTCAATCATTTCTGGACATTTTTCAATGGCAAAAATCAATGAATATTGTAAATGCACAAACAGTAATTTCTCCGCATTGCAAGGTGCAATTCTGAAATTTTTTGCTTTTTCCTGCTCCTCTTAGCATGATAAAGAAGATTCAAAGAGAGTGAGATGCCAGCTCCTTTCATTCAGTCAGTAGCTTCAATCATTTCTGGACGTTTTTCAATGGCAAAAATCAATGAATATTGTAAATGCACAAAGAGTAATTTCTCCGCATTGCAAGGTGCAATTCTGAAATTTTTTGCTTTTTCCTGCTCCTCTTAGCATGATAAAGAAGATTCAAAGAGAGTGAGATGCCAGCTCCTTTCATTCAGTCAGTAGCTTCAAACATTTCTGGTATATGAATAACATGATGTTTTTCAATGGCAAAAATCAATGAATATTGTAAATGCACAAACAGTAATTTCTCCGCATTGCAAGGTGCAATTCTGAAATTTTTTGCTTTTTCCTGCTCCTCTTAGCATGATAAAGAAGATTCAAAGAGAGTGAGATGCCAGCTCCTTTCATTCAGTAAGTAGCTTCAATCATTTCTGGACGTTTTTCAATGGCAAAAATCAATGAATATTGTAAATGCACAAACAGTAATTTCTCCGCATTGCAAGGTGCAATTCTGAAATTTTTTGCTTTTTCCTGCTCCTCTTAGCATGATAAACAAGATTCAAAGAGAGTGAGATGCCAGCTCCTTTCATTCAGTCAGTAGCTTCAATCATTTCTGGACGTTTTTCAATGTCAAAAATCAATGAATATTGTAAATGCACAAACAGTAATTTCTCCGCATTGCAAGGTGCAATTCTGAAATTTTTTGCTTTTTCCTGCTCCTCTTAGCATGATAAAGAAGATTCAAAGAGAGTGAGATGCCAGCTCCTTTCATTCAGTCAGTAGCTTCAAACATTTCTGGTATATGAATAACATGATGTTTTTCAATGGCAAAAATCAATGAATATTGTAAATGCACAAACAGTAATTTCTCCGCATTGCAAGGTGCAATTCTGAAATTTTTTGCTTTTTCCTGCTCCTCTTAGCATGATAAACAAGATTCAAAGAGAGTGAGATGCCAGCTCCTTTCATTCAGTCAGTAGCTTCAATCATTTCTGGACGTTTTTCAATGGCAAAAATCAATGAATATTGTAAATGCACAAACAGTAATTTCTCCGCATTGCAAGGTGCAATTCTGAAATTTTTTGCTTTTTCCTGCTCCTCTTAGCATGATAAAGAAGATTCAAAGAGAGTGAGATGCCAGCTCCTTTCATTCAGTCAGTAGCTTCAAACATTTCTGGTATATGAATAACATGATGTTTTTCAATGGCAAAAATCAATGAATATTGTAAATGCACAAACAGTAATTTCTCCGCATTGCAAGGTGCAATTCTGAAATTTTTTGCTTTTTCCTGCTCCTCTTAGCATGATAAAGAAGATTCAAAGAGAGTGAGATGCCAGCTCCTTTCATTCAGTCAGTAGCTTCAATCATTTCAGGACATTTTTCAATGGCAAAAATCAATGAATATTGTAAATGCACAAACAGTAATTTCTCCGCATTGCAAGGTGCAATTCTGAAATTTTTTGCTTTTTCCTGCTCCTCTTAGCATGATAAAGAAGATTCAAAGAGAGTGAGATGCCAGCTCCTTTCATTCAGTCAGTAGCTTCAAACATTTCTGGTATATGAATAACATGATGTTTTTCAATGGCAAAAATCAATGAATATTGTAAATGCACAAACAGTAATTTCTCCGCATTGCAAGGTGCAATTCTGAAATTTTTTGCTTTTTCCTGCTCCTCTTAGCATGATAAAGAAGATTCAAAGAGAGTGAGATGCCAGCTCCTTTCATTCAGTCAGTAGCTTCAATCATTTCTGGACGTTTTTCAATGGCAAAAATCATTGAATATTGTAAATGCACAAACAGTAATTTCTCCGCATTGCAAGGTGCAATTCTGAAATTTTTTGCTTTTTCCTGCTCCTCTTAGCATGATAAAGAAGATTCAAAGAGAGTGAGATGCCAGCTCCTTTCATTCAGTCAGTAGCTTCAATCATTTCTGGTATATGAATAACATGATGTTTTTCAATGGCAAAAATCAATGAATATTGTAAATGCACAAACAGTAATTTCTCCGCATTGCAAGGTGCAATTCTGAAATTTTTTGCTTTTTCCTGCTCCTCTTAGCATGATAAACAAGATTCAAAGAGAGTGAGATGCCACCTCCTTTCATTCAGTCAGTAGCTTCTATCATTTCTGGACGTTTTTCAATGGCAAAAATCAATGAATATTGTAAATGCACAAACAGTAATTTCTCCGCATTGCAAGGTGCAATTCTGAAATTTTTTGCTTTTTCCTGCTCCTCTTAGCATGATAAAGAAGATTCAAAGAGAGTGAGATGCCAGCTCCTTTCATTCAGTCAGTAGCTTCAAACATTTCTGGTATATGAATAACATGATGTTTTTCAATGGCAAAAATCAATGAATATTGTAAATGCACAAACAGTAATTTCTCCGCATTGCAAGGTGCAATTCTGAAATTTTTTGCTTTTTCCTGCTCCTCTTAGCATGATAAAGAAGATTCAAAGAGAGTGAGATGCCAGCTCCTTTCATTCAGTCAGTAGCTTCAATCATTTCTGGACGTTTTTCAATGGCAAAAATCAATGAATATTGTAAATGCACAAACAGTAATTTCTCCGCATTGCAAGGTGCAATTCTGAAATTTTTTGCTTTTTCCTGCTCCTGTTAGCATGATAAACAAGATTCAAAGAGAGTGAGATGCCAGCTCCTTTCATTCAGTCAGTAGCTTCAATCATTTCTGGACGTTTTTCAATGGCAAAAATCAATGAATATTGTAAATGCACAAACAGTAATTTCTCCGCATTGCAAGGTGCAATTCTGAAATTTTTTGCTTTTTCCTGCTCCTCTTAGCATGATAAAGAAGATTCAAAGAGAGTGAGATGCCAGCTCCTTTCATTCAGTCAGTAGCTTCAAACATTTCTGGTATATGAATAACATGATGTTTTTCAATGGCAAAAATCAATGAATATTGTAAATGCACAAACAGTAATTTCTCCGCATTGCAAGGTGCAATTCTGAAATTTTTTGCTTTTTCCTGCTCCTCTTAGCATGATAAAGAAGATTCAAAGAGAGTGAGATGCCAGATCCTTTCATTCAGTCAGTAGCTTCAATCATTTCTGGACATTTTTCAATGGCAAAAATCAATGAATATTGTAAATGCACAAACAGTAATTTCTCCGCATTGCAAGGTGCAATTCTGAAATTTTTTGCTTTTTCCTGCTCCTCTTAGCATGATAAAGAAGATTCAAAGAGAGTGAGATGCCAGCTCCTTTCATTCAGTCAGTAGCTTCAATCATTTCTGGACGTTTTTCAATGGCAAAAATCAATGAATATTGTAAATGCACAAAGAGTAATTTCTCCGCATTGCAAGGTGCAATTCTGAAATTTTTTGCTTTTTCCTGCTCCTCTTAGCATGATAAAGAAGATTCAAAGAGAGTGAGATGCCAGCTCCTTTCATTCAGTCAGTAGCTTCAAACATTTCTGGTATATGAATAACATGATGTTTTTCAATGGCAAAAATCAATGAATATTGTAAATGCACAAACAGTAATTTCTCCGCATTGCAAGGTGCAATTCTGAAATTTTTTGCTTTTTCCTGCTCCTCTTAGCATGATAAAGAAGATTCAAAGAGAGTGAGATGCCAGCTCCTTTCATTCAGTAAGTAGCTTCAATCATTTCTGGACGTTTTTCAATGGCAAAAATCAATGAATATTGTAAATGCACAAACAGTAATTTCTCCGCATTGCAAGGTGCAATTCTGAAATTTTTTGCTTTTTCCTGCTCCTCTTAGCATGATAAACAAGATTCAAAGAGAGTGAGATGCCAGCTCCTTTCATTCAGTCAGTAGCTTCAATCATTTCTGGACGTTTTTCAATGTCAAAAATCAATGAATATTGTAAATGCACAAACAGTAATTTCTCCGCATTGCAAGGTGCAATTCTGAAATTTTTTGCTTTTTCCTGCTCCTCTTAGCATGATAAAGAAGATTCAAAGAGAGTGAGATGCCAGCTCCTTTCATTCAGTCAGTAGCTTCAAACATTTCTGGTATATGAATAACATGATGTTTTTCAATGGCAAAAATCAATGAATATTGTAAATGCACAAACAGTAATTTCTCCGCATTGCAAGGTGCAATTCTGAAATTTTTTGCTTTTTCCTGCTCCTCTTAGCATGATAAACAAGATTCAAAGAGAGTGAGATGCCAGCTCCTTTCATTCAGTCAGTAGCTTCAATCATTTCTGGACGTTTTTCAATGGCAAAAATCAATGAATATTGTAAATGCACAAACAGTAATTTCTCCGCATTGCAAGGTGCAATTCTGAAATTTTTTGCTTTTTCCTGCTCCTCTTAGCATGATAAAGAAGATTCAAAGAGAGTGAGATGCCAGCTCCTTTCATTCAGTCAGTAGCTTCAAACATTTCTGGTATATGAATAACATGATGTTTTTCAATGGCAAAAATCAATGAATATTGTAAATGCACAAACAGTAATTTCTCCGCATTGCAAGGTGCAATTCTGAAATTTTTTGCTTTTTCCTGCTCCTCTTAGCATGATAAAGAAGATTCAAAGAGAGTGAGATGCCAGCTCCTTTCATTCAGTCAGTAGCTTCAATCATTTCAGGACATTTTTCAATGGCAAAAATCAATGAATATTGTAAATGCACAAACAGTAATTTCTCCGCATTGCAAGGTGCAATTCTGAAATTTTTTGCTTTTTCCTGCTCCTCTTAGCATGATAAAGAAGATTCAAAGAGAGTGAGATGCCAGCTCCTTTCATTCAGTCAGTAGCTTCAAACATTTCTGGTATATGAATAACATGATGTTTTTCAATGGCAAAAATCAATGAATATTGTAAATGCACAAACAGTAATTTCTCCGCATTGCAAGGTGCAATTCTGAAATTTTTTGCTTTTTCCTGCTCCTCTTAGCATGATAAAGAAGATTCAAAGAGAGTGAGATGCCAGCTCCTTTCATTCAGTCAGTAGCTTCAATCATTTCTGGACGTTTTTCAATGGCAAAAATCATTGAATATTGTAAATGCACAAACAGTAATTTCTCCGCATTGCAAGGTGCAATTCTGAAATTTTTTGCTTTTTCCTGCTCCTCTTAGCATGATAAAGAAGATTCAAAGAGAGTGAGATGCCAGCTCCTTTCATTCAGTCAGTAGCTTCAATCATTTCTGGTATATGAATAACATGATGTTTTTCAATGGCAAAAATCAATGAATATTGTAAATGCACAAACAGTAATTTCTCCGCATTGCAAGGTGCAATTCTGAAATTTTTTGCTTTTTCCTGCTCCTCTTAGCATGATAAACAAGATTCAAAGAGAGTGAGATGCCACCTCCTTTCATTCAGTCAGTAGCTTCTATCATTTCTGGACGTTTTTCAATGGCAAAAATCAATGAATATTGTAAATGCACAAACAGTAATTTCTCCGCATTGCAAGGTGCAATTCTGAAATTTTTTGCTTTTTCCTGCTCCTCTTAGCATGATAAAGAAGATTCAAAGAGAGTGAGATGCCAGCTCCTTTCATTCAGTCAGTAGCTTCAATCATTTCTGGACGTTTTTCAATGGCAAAAATCAATGAATATTGTAAATGCACAAACAGTAATTTCTCCGCATTGCAAGGTGCAATTCTGAAATTTTTTGCTTTTTCCTGCTCCTGTTAGCATGATAAACAAGATTCAAAGAGAGTGAGATGCCAGCTCCTTTCATTCAGTCAGTAGCTTCAATCATTTCTGGACGTTTTTCAATGGCAAAAATCAATGAATATTGTAAATGCACAAACAGTAATTTCTCCGCATTGCAAGGTGCAATTCTGAAATTTTTTGCTTTTTCCTGCTCCTCTTAGCATGATAAAGAAGATTCAAAGAGAGTGAGATGCCAGCTCCTTTCATTCAGTCAGTAGCTTCAAACATTTCTGGTATATGAATAACATGATGTTTTTCAATGGCAAAAATCAATGAATATTGTAAATGCACAAACAGTAATTTCTCCGCATTGCAAGGTGCAATTCTGAAATTTTTTGCTTTTTCCTGCTCCTCTTAGCATGATAAAGAAGATTCAAAGAGAGTGAGATGCCAGATCCTTTCATTCAGTCAGTAGCTTCAATCATTTCTGGACATTTTTCAATGGCAAAAATCAATGAATATTGTAAATGCACAAACAGTAATTTCTCCGCATTGCAAGGTGCAATTCTGAAATTTTTTGCTTTTTCCTGCTCCTCTTAGCATGATAAAGAAGATTCAAAGAGAGTGAGATGCCAGCTCCTTTCATTCAGTCAGTAGCTTCAATCATTTCTGGACGTTTTTCAATGGCAAAAATCAATGAATATTGTAAATGCACAAAGAGTAATTTCTCCGCATTGCAAGGTGCAATTCTGAAATTTTTTGCTTTTTCCTGCTCCTCTTAGCATGATAAAGAAGATTCAAAGAGAGTGAGATGCCAGCTCCTTTCATTCAGTCAGTAGCTTCAAACATTTCTGGTATATGAATAACATGATGTTTTTCAATGGCAAAAATCAATGAATATTGTAAATGCACAAACAGTAATTTCTCCGCATTGCAAGGTGCAATTCTGAAATTTTTTGCTTTTTCCTGCTCCTCTTAGCATGATAAAGAAGATTCAAAGAGAGTGAGATGCCAGCTCCTTTCATTCAGTAAGTAGCTTCAATCATTTCTGGACGTTTTTCAATGGCAAAAATCAATGAATATTGTAAATGCACAAACAGTAATTTCTCCGCATTGCAAGGTGCAATTCTGAAATTTTTTGCTTTTTCCTGCTCCTCTTAGCATGATAAACAAGATTCAAAGAGAGTGAGATGCCAGCTCCTTTCATTCAGTCAGTAGCTTCAATCATTTCTGGACGTTTTTCAATGGCAAAAATCAATGAATATTGTAAATGCACAAACAGTAATTTCTCCGCATTGCAAGGTGCAATTCTGAAATTTTTTGCTTTTTCCTGCTCCTCTTAGCATGATAAAGAAGATTCAAAGAGAGTGAGATGCCAGCTCCTTTCATTCAGTCAGTAGCTTCAAACATTTCTGGTATATGAATAACATGATGTTTTTCAATGGCAAAAATCAATGAATATTGTAAATGCACAAACAGTAATTTCTCCGCATTGCAAGGTGCAATTCTGAAATTTTTTGCTTTTTCCTGCTCCTCTTAGCATGATAAACAAGATTCAAAGAGAGTGAGATGCCAGCTCCTTTCATTCAGTCAGTAGCTTCAATCATTTCTGGACGTTTTTCAATGGCAAAAATCAATGAATATTGTAAATGCACAAACAGTAATTTCTCCGCATTGCAAGGTGCAATTCTGAAATTTTTTGCTTTTTCCTGCTCCTCTTAGCATGATAAAGAAGATTCAAAGAGAGTGAGATGCCAGCTCCTTTCATTCAGTCAGTAGCTTCAAACATTTCTGGTATATGAATAACATGATGTTTTTCAATGGCAAAAATCAATGAATATTGTAAATGCACAAACAGTAATTTCTCCGCATTGCAAGGTGCAATTCTGAAATTTTTTGCTTTTTCCTGCTCCTCTTAGCATGATAAAGAAGATTCAAAGAGAGTGAGATGCCAGCTCCTTTCATTCAGTCAGTAGCTTCAATCATTTCTGGACATTTTTCAATGGCAAAAATCAATGAATATTGTAAATGCACAAACAGTAATTTCTCCGCATTGCAAGGTGCAATTCTGAAATTTTTTGCTTTTTCCTGCTCCTCTTAGCATGATAAAGAAGATTCAAAGAGAGTGAGATGCCAGCTCCTTTCATTCAGTCAGTAGCTTCAATCATTTCTGGACGTTTTTCAATGGCAAAAATCAATGAATATTGTAAATGCACAAACAGTAATTTCTCTGCATTGCAAGGTGCAATTCTGAAATTTTTTGCTTTTTCCTGCTCCTCTTAGCATGATAAAGAAGATTCAAAGAGAGTGAGATGCCAGCTCCTTTCATTCAGTCAGTAGCTTCAATCATTTCTGGACGTTTTTCAATGGCAAAAATCAATGAATATTGTAAATGCACAAACAGTAATTTCTCCGCATTGCAAGGTGCAATTCTGAAATTTTTTGCTTTTTCCTGCTCCTCTTAGCATGATAAAGAAGATTCAAAGAGAGTGAGATGCCAGCTCCTTTCATTCAGTCAGTAGCTTCAAACATTTCTGGTATATGAATAACATGATGTTTTTCAATGGCAAAAATCAATGAATATTGTAAATGCACAAACAGTAATTTCTCCGCATTGCAAGGTGCAATTCTGAAATGTTTTGCTTTTTCCTGCTCCTCTTAGCATGATAAAGAAGATTCAAAGAGAGTGAGATGCCAGCTCCTTTCATTCAGTCAGTAGCTTCAATCATTTCTGGACGTTTTTCAATGGCAAAAATCAATGAATATTGTAAATGCACAAACAGTAATTTCTCCGCATTGCAAGGTGCAATTCTGAAATTTTTTGCTTTTTCCTGCTCCTCTTAGCATGATAAAGAAGATTCAAAGAGAGTGAGATGCCAGCTCCTTTCATTCAGTCAGTAGCTTCAATCATTTCTGGACGTTTTTCAATGGCAAAAATCAATGAATATTGTAAATGCACAAAGAGTAATTTCTCCGCATTGCAAGGTGCAATTCTGAAATTTTTTGCTTTTTCCTGCTCCTCTTAGCATGATAAAGAAGATTCAAAGAGAGTGAGATGCCAGCTCCTTTCATTCAGTCAGTAGCTTCAAACATTTCTGGTATATGAATAACATGATGTTTTTCAATGGCAAAAATCAATGAATATTGTAAATGCACAAACAGTAATTTCTCCGCATTGCAAGGTGCAATTCTGAAATTTTTTGCTTTTTCCTGCTCCTCTTAGCATGATAAAGAAGATTCAAAGAGAGTGAGATGCCAGCTCCTTTCATTCAGTCAGTAGCTTCAATCATTTCTGGACGTTTTTCAATGGCAAAAATCATTGAATATTGTAAATGCACAAACAGTAATTTCTCCGCATTGCAAGGTGCAATTCTGAAATTTTTTGCTTTTTCCTGCTCCTCTTAGCATGATAAAGAAGATTCAAAGAGAGTGAGATGCCAGCTCCTTTCATTCAGTCAGTAGCTTCAATCATTTCTGGTATATGAATAACATGATGTTTTTCAATGGCAAAAATCAATGAATATTGTAAATGCACAAACAGTAATTTCTCCGCATTGCAAGGTGCAATTCTGAAATTTTTTGCTTTTTCCTGCTCCTCTTAGCATGATAAACAAGATTCAAAGAGAGTGAGATGCCACCTCCTTTCATTCAGTCAGTAGCTTCTATCATTTCTGGACGTTTTTCAATGGCAAAAATCAATGAATATTGTAAATGCACAAACAGTAATTTCTCCGCATTGCAAGGTGCAATTCTGAAATTTTTTGCTTTTTCCTGCTCCTCTTAGCATGATAAAGAAGATTCAAAGAGAGTGAGATGCCAGCTCCTTTCATTCAGTCAGTAGCTTCAAACATTTCTGGTATATGAATAACATGATGTTTTTCAATGGCAAAAATCAATGAATATTGTAAATGCACAAACAGTAATTTCTCAGCATTGCAAGGTGCAATTCTGAAATTTTTTGCTTTTTCCTGCTCCTCTTAGCATGATAAAGAAGATTCAAAGAGAGTGAGATGCCAGCTCCTTTCATTCAGTCAGTAGCTTCAATCATTTCTGGACGTTTTTCAATGGCAAAAATCAATGAATATTGTAAATGCACAAACAGTAATTTCTCCGCATTGCAAGGTGCAATTCTGAAATTTTTTGCTTTTTCCTGCTCCTCTTAGCATGATAAAGAAGATTCAAAGAGAGTGAGATGCCAGCTCCTTTCATTCAGTCAGTAGCTTCAAACATTTCTGGTATATGAATAACATGATGTTTTTCAATGGCAAAAATCAATGAATATTGTAAATGCACAAACAGTAATTTCTCCGCATTGCAAGGTGCAATTCTGAAATTTTTTGCTTTTTCCTGCTCCTCTTAGCATGATAAAGAAGATTCAAAGAGAGTGAGATGCCAGATCCTTTCATTCAGTCAGTAGCTTCAATCATTTCTGGACATTTTTCAATGGCAAAAATCAATGAATATTGTAAATGCACAAACAGTAATTTCTCCGCATTGCAAGGTGCAATTCTGAAATTTTTTGCTTTTTCCTGCTCCTCTTAGCATGATAAAGAAGATTCAAAGAGAGTGAGATGCCAGCTCCTTTCATTCAGTCAGTAGCTTCAATCATTTCTGGACGTTTTTCAATGGCAAAAATCAATGAATATTGTAAATGCACAAAGAGTAATTTCTCCGCATTGCAAGGTGCAATTCTGAAATTTTTTGCTTTTTCCTGCTCCTCTTAGCATGATAAAGAAGATTCAAAGAGAGTGAGATGCCAGCTCCTTTCATTCAGTCAGTAGCTTCAAACATTTCTGGTATATGAATAACATGATGTTTTTCAATGGCAAAAATCAATGAATATTGTAAATGCACAAACAGTAATTTCTCCGCATTGCAAGGTGCAATTCTGAAATTTTTTGCTTTTTCCTGCTCCTCTTAGCATGATAAAGAAGATTCAAAGAGAGTGAGATGCCAGCTCCTTTCATTCAGTAAGTAGCTTCAATCATTTCTGGACGTTTTTCAATGGCAAAAATCAATGAATATTGTAAATGCACAAACAGTAATTTCTCCGCATTGCAAGGTGCAATTCTGAAATTTTTTGCTTTTTCCTGCTCCTCTTAGCATGATAAACAAGATTCAAAGAGAGTGAGATGCCAGCTCCTTTCATTCAGTCAGTAGCTTCAATCATTTCTGGACGTTTTTCAATGGCAAAAATCAATGAATATTGTAAATGCACAAACAGTAATTTCTCCGCATTGCAAGGTGCAATTCTGAAATTTTTTGCTTTTTCCTGCTCCTCTTAGCATGATAAAGAAGATTCAAAGAGAGTGAGATGCCAGCTCCTTTCATTCAGTCAGTAGCTTCAAACATTTCTGGTATATGAATAACATGATGTTTTTCAATGGCAAAAATCAATGAATATTGTAAATGCACAAACAGTAATTTCTCCGCATTGCAAGGTGCAATTCTGAAATTTTTTGCTTTTTCCTGCTCCTCTTAGCATGATAAAGAAGATTCAAAGAGAGTGAGATGCCAGCTCCTTTCATTCAGTAAGTAGCTTCAATCATTTCTGGACGTTTTTCAATGGCAAAAATCAATGAATATTGTAAATGCACAAACAGTAATTTCTCCGCATTGCAAGGTGCAATTCTGAAATTTTTTGCTTTTTCCTGCTCCTCTTAGCATGATAAACAAGATTCAAAGAGAGTGAGATGCCAGCTCCTTTCATTCAGTCAGTAGCTTCAATCATTTCTGGACGTTTTTCAATGGCAAAAATCAATGAATATTGTAAATGCACAAACAGTAATTTCTCCGCATTGCAAGGTGCAATTCTGAAATTTTTTGCTTTTTCCTGCTCCTCTTAGCATGATAAAGAAGATTCAAAGAGAGTGAGATGCCAGCTCCTTTCATTCAGTCAGTAGCTTCAAACATTTCTGGTATATGAATAACATGATGTTTTTCAATGGCAAAAATCAATGAATATTGTAAATGCACAAACAGTAATTTCTCCGCATTGCAAGGTGCAATTCTGAAATTTTTTGCTTTTTCCTGCTCCTCTTAGCATGATAAACAAGATTCAAAGAGAGTGAGATGCCAGCTCCTTTCATTCAGTCAGTAGCTTCAATCATTTCTGGACGTTTTTCAATGGCAAAAATCAATGAATATTGTAAATGCACAAACAGTAATTTCTCCGCATTGCAAGGTGCAATTCTGAAATTTTTTGCTTTTTCCTGCTCCTCTTAGCATGATAAAGAAGATTCAAAGAGAGTGAGATGCCAGCTCCTTTCATTCAGTCAGTAGCTTCAAACATTTCTGGTATATGAATAACATGATGTTTTTCAATGGCAAAAATCAATGAATATTGTAAATGCACAAACAGTAATTTCTCCGCATTGCAAGGTGCAATTCTGAAATTTTTTGCTTTTTCCTGCTCCTCTTAGCATGATAAAGAAGATTCAAAGAGAGTGAGATGCCAGCTCCTTTCATTCAGTCAGTAGCTTCAATCATTTCTGGACATTTTTTCAATGGCAAAAATCAATGAATATTGTAAATGCACAAACAGTAATTTCTCCGCATTGCAAGGTGCAATTCTGAAATTTTTTGCTTTTTCCTGCTCCTCTTAGCATGATAAAGAAGATTCAAAGAGAGTGAGATGCCAGCTCCTTTCATTCAGTCAGTAGCTTCAATCATTTCTGGTATTGAATAACATGTGTTTTTCAATGGCAAAAATCAATGAATATTGTAAATGCACAAACAGTAATTTCTCTGCATTGCAAGGTGCAATTCTGAAATTTTTTGCTTTTTCCTGCTCCTCTTAGCATGATAAAGAAGATTCAAAGAGAGTGAGATGCCAGCTCCTTTCATTCAGTCAGTAGCTTCAATCATTTCTGGACGTTTTTCAATGGCAAAAATCAATGAATATTGTAAATGCACAAACAGTAATTTCTCCGCATTGCAAGGTGCAATTCTGAAATTTTTTGCTTTTTCCTGCTCCTCTTAGCATGATAAAGAAGATTCAAAGAGAGTGAGATGCCAGCTCCTTTCATTCAGTCAGTAGCTTCAAACATTTCTGGTATATGAATAACATGATGTTTTTCAATGGCAAAAATCAATGAATATTGTAAATGCACAAACAGTAATTTCTCCGCATTGCAAGGTGCAATTCTGAAATGTTTTGCTTTTTCCTGCTCCTCTTAGCATGATAAAGAAGATTCAAAGAGAGTGAGATGCCAGCTCCTTTCATTCAGTCAGTAGCTTCAATCATTTCTGGACGTTTTTCAATGGCAAAAATCAATGAATATTGTAAATGCACAAACAGTAATTTCTCCGCATTGCAAGGTGCAATTCTGAAATTTTTTGCTTTTTCCTGCTCCTCTTAGCATGATAAAGAAGATTCAAAGAGAGTGAGATGCCAGCTCCTTTCATTCAGTCAGTAGCTTCAATCATTTCTGGATGTTTTTCAATGGCAAAAATCAATGAATATTGTAAATGCACAAAGAGTAATTTCTCCGCATTGCAAGGTGCAATTCTGAAATTTTTTGCTTTTTCCTGCTCCTCTTAGCATGATAAAGAAGATTCAAAGAGAGTGAGATGCCAGCTCCTTTCATTCAGTCAGTAGCTTCAAACATTTCTGGTATATGAATAACATGATGTTTTTCAATGGCAAAAATCAATGAATATTGTAAATGCACAAACAGTAATTTCTCCGCATTGCAAGGTGCAATTCTGAAATTTTTTGCTTTTTCCTGCTCCTCTTAGCATGATAAAGAAGATTCAAAGAGAGTGAGATGCCAGCTCCTTTCATTCAGTCAGT
This sequence comes from Phyllobates terribilis, assembly GCF_046119375.1. NCBI lineage: Eukaryota > Metazoa > Chordata > Amphibia > Anura > Dendrobatidae > Phyllobates > Phyllobates terribilis. The sequence continues at coordinate 180,917 of NW_027364733.1, forward strand.
AGCTTCAATCATTTCTGGACGTTTTTCAATGGCAAAAATCATTGAATATTGTAAATGCACAAACAGTAATTTCTCCGCATTGCAAGGTGCAATTCTGAAATTTTTTGCTTTTTCCTGCTCCTCTTAGCATGATAAAGAAGATTCAAAGAGAGTGAGATGCCAGCTCCTTTCATTCAGTCAGTAGCTTCAATCATTTCTGGTATATGAATAACATGATGTTTTTCAATGGCAAAAATCAATGAATATTGTAAATGCACAAACAGTAATTTCTCCGCATTGCAAGGTGCAATTCTGAAATTTTTTGCTTTTTCCTGCTCCTCTTAGCATGATAAACAAGATTCAAAGAGAGTGAGATGCCAGCTCCTTTCATTCAGTCAGTAGCTTCAATCATTTCTGGACGTTTTTCAATGGCAAAATCAATGAATATTGTAAATGCACAAACAGTAATTTCTCCGCATTGCAAGGTGCAATTCTGAAATTTTTTGCTTTTTCCTGCTCCTCTTAGCATGATAAAGAAGATTCAAAGAGAGTGAGATGCCAGCTCCTTTCATTCAGTCAGTAGCTTCAAACATTTCTGGTATATGAATAACATGATGTTTTTCAATGGCAAAAATCAATGAATATTGTAAATGCACAAACAGTAATTTCTCCGCATTGCAAGGTGCAATTCTGAAATTTTTTGCTTTTTCCTGCTCCTCTTAGCATGATAAAGAAGATTCAAAGAGAGTGAGATGCCAGCTCCTTTCATTCAGTCAGTAGCTTCAATCATTTCTGGACGTTTTTCAATGGCAAAAATCAATGAATATTGTAAATGCACAAACAGTAATTTCTCCGCATTGCAAGGTGCAATTCTGAAATTTTTTGCTTTTTCCTGCTCCTCTTAGCATGATAAACAAGATTCAAAGAGAGTGAGATGCCAGCTCCTTTCATTCAGTCAGTAGCTTCAATCATTTCTGGACGTTTTTCAATGGCAAAAATCAATGAATATTGTAAATGCACAAACAGTAATTTCTCCGCATTGCAAGGTGCAATTCTGAAATTTTTTGCTTTTTCCTGCTCCTCTTAGCATGATAAAGAAGATTCAAAGAGAGTGAGATGCCAGCTCCTTTCATTCAGTCAGTAGCTTCAAACATTTCTGGTATATGAATAACATGATGTTTTTCAATGGCAAAAATCAATGAATATTGTAAATGCACAAACAGTAATTTCTCCGCATTGCAAGGTGCAATTCTGAAATTTTTTGCTTTTTCCTGCTCCTCTTAGCATGATAAAGAAGATTCAAAGAGAGTGAGATGCCAGATCCTTTCTTCAGTCAGTAGCTTCAATCATTTCTGGACATTTTTCAATGGCAAAAATCAATGAATATTGTAAATGCACAAACAGTAATTTCTCCGCATTGCAAGGTGCAATTCTGAAATTTTTTGCTTTTTCCTGCTCCTCTTAGCATGATAAAGAAGATTCAAAGAGAGTGAGATGCCAGCTCCTTTCATTCAGTCAGTAGCTTCAATCATTTCTGGACGTTTTTCAATGGCAAAAATCAATGAATATTGTAAATGCACAAAGAGTTAATTTCTCCGCATTGCAAGGTGCAATTCTGAAATTTTTGCTTTTTCCTGCTCCTCTTAGCATGATAAAGAAGATCAAAGAGAGTGAGATGCCAGCTCCTTTCATTCAGTCAGTAGCTTCAAACATTTCTGGTATATGAATAACATGATGTTTTTCAATGGCAAAAATCAATGAATATTGTAAATGCACAAACAGTAATTTCTCCGCATTGCAAGGTGCAATTCTGAAATTTTTTGCTTTTTCCTGCTCCTCTTAGCATGATAAAGAAGATTCAAAGAGAGTGAGATGCCAGCTCCTTTCATTCAGTAAGTAGCTTCAATCATTTCTGGACGTTTTTCAATGGCAAAAATCAATGAATATTGTAAATGCACAAACAGTAATTTCTCCGCATTGCAAGGTGCAATTCTGAAATTTTTTGCTTTTTCCTGCTCCTCTTAGCATGATAAAGCAAGATTCAAAGAGAGTGAGATGCCAGCTCCTTTCATTCAGTCAGTAGCTTCAATCATTTCTGGACGTTTTTCAATGGCAAAAATCAATGAATATTGTAAATGCACAAACAGTAATTTCTCCGCATTGCAAGGTGCAATTCTGAAATTTTTTGCTTTTTCCTGCTCCTCTTAGCATGATAAAGAAGATTCAAAGAGAGTGAGATGCCAGATCCTTTCATTCAGTCAGTAGCTTCAATCATTTCTGGACATTTT